>NW_015560618.1:17092-21041 GCF_001515605.1 Sinocyclocheilus anshuiensis | reverse complement strand
ACATACACACATACACACATACATACACACATACACACATACATATACACACATACATATACACACATACATATACACACATATATACATACACATACACATACACATACACATACACATACATACACATACACATACACATACGCAGCCCACTTAAGAAAGACAACAAAGCAGAGTAAACTGAAGAATGTAAATCTATTGATGTGATAATGAAACACAAAGCTGCATATGCAGACTCCAGTGACTAACTACCTTATATGGAGTAGTTTGTAACAAAGGGCTAAAATAATCCAGTCTAATTACAAAGATGACCCTCGGCCATGTGCTGGAGAGGAATCTTGTTATCTCTCTGAAAAGAACTCTGGGTTTCAGATGGAGCCAGAACCTTTGACAACTCTTACAGCGAAAAATTCAACTTTACACCTTGGAATTTTGGTTCATTAGTTTTTCAGTGCGAGTAGAGATATGTGACCTTAGTGAGACCAATTACAGAGGCAGGGTTAGAGAATTACAGTGCCACTGGAAGAATACTCTTGCTAATTTGTCATATTTTTATTCTTTATAGTCACTGCCCTAATGCTGACCTTTTAAATAAAACTTTGGTCCTCGTAATTTAAGGTAATGTGTAAGCCTTGCACCAGAAAATATTTTCCTCAGTTTTTGTTATATAATATTGAATATTAAATCATAATAAATATTTGTTTGGAAGATGTGTGGATATAATTTTGATGTTAAAAATTTGAATGTCAAACATGGAGTTTTGGTAATGAGTGAATTACATCCTCTAATAATAATAATAATGTAAGTGGATACTGACGTTACAATGCAACATTGCTTAAAGATTGCTAGCTTACTGTGTGCTGAAATTGCAAGTGAAAACATTCCATCTCACAATGTTTGAGTTACAAGCATTGTTTGCTTGCATTAATATACCTCCGTGGCGTGGAGGTATATTTACACAGACTGCTTAATGCAGCTCAGAGGTGACATGAATGCATTTACACTGCAATTACTATTGCAAAAATAAGTTATAAGATTTTCATAAGATTTTTTAGTTAAATAATTATTTATATTTTACTTACTAAACCTGCCACCTACTGTCCTAATAAGTGAGTCACTGAATCATTTGATTTATTCATTCAGGAACAAAGCAAGTAACTTCATTCATTCATTCATTTATTTATTAATTAATTAATTCATATATTTTTAAAAAGTGTTCCCTGCCACCACCAGCAGTTTTATCACAGCATTTCATGGCCCCCAGCATATGTTTTGTAAAAAAAAACAAAAAAAACATTTAGTGAACAGTGAAAAGACAGAAAATTCCATGGGGAAGCTTTGTCTCAACACCCCTAACTCAATTCAAACTCTGGTTACAGGGACTTTGTATTAACGTCACTTTGCCTCACTTCATAGAAATCAGTTAATTCTCAGCACATAGTGACTCTTTCACCTAGATATCACAATATAGAGACTGTGTCTGTTCCCCGAACTAGAAAATACAAAAAACGTCCAAAACCAATTTAAGAGTAACAATTTAATTGATGTTCAACAAATAAAAAACAGTTGTAATATGGATAAAAAACTGATAAAGCTTGGCTTATTGAATATCAGATCCCTTGCTACGAAAGCACTATTTGTAAATGATATGATCACAGATCATAACTTAGATGTGCTCTGTTTGACAGTAACCTGGCTAAAACCTGATCAGTTAATTCTCAGCACATAGAAACTCTTTCACCTAGATATCACACTATAGAGATTGTGTCTGTTCCCCGAACTAGAAAATACAAAAAACGTCCAAAACCAATTTAAGAGTAACAATTTAATTGATGTTCAACAAATAAAAAACAGTTGTAATATGGATAAAAAACTGATAAAGCTTGGCTTATTGAATATCAGATCCCTTGCTACGAAAGCACTATTTGTAAATGATATGATCACAGATCATAACTTAGATGTGCTCTGTTTGACAGTAACCTGGCTAAAACCTGATGATTACATAATTTTAAACGAGTCTACCCCCCAAGATTACTGTTATAAACATGAGATGGCCAAGCAGGCCATTAGATATTGGTGTTAGGTGTCCTCATGTCCAAATGTCAAAACAACATTAAGGTTAGTAATTTTGCAACTACATGTCAACTAACTCTCAGAGTATTAGCAGACTGTTAGGTTACGGTTAGAAGAATAAATTGAAAAGTTCTTGCTAAATTACTTCAGATTATTATACTATTATACTTCCAATTATGTCAGAATATCTGTTGGAGGACTATCAAAATATATTGAGATTAAGCAGACAGTCTATTGATACTCTAATGACTAGTACTTGACATGTAGTTGCAAAGTTACTCATAGTTAGTAGAATGTCTAAAGTGGACTATCAAAATAAAGCAATTAATGTAATTGCATGCATTTTTTTAAATATATGTACAATACGAAAACATGCATGTACAAAATATGTACATTATATTAAATTATTAATTAAATGTTATTATACACAATATAAAATGGGTCCATTTTTTTCTTGTTTTTGTTTAAATCATTAGGAATTGTTGGTGTTTTACCTAATAATATTAAATTATTAATATGTGACGCGTGCTTGCAAAATGAGTTGGAATGCGCACAGGCTAATTTTGAGCTACAGGCAAAAATAAAAAACTGCAGATTTTGGTCAAATTTGAGGTTTTTACAAAAATTAGCATATTAAGCCCTCGTCTAGCGATCCCAATGCTCCAAACAGTAATTAAACATCTAAACTTATCTTTATTTGTACGTTTTATTAGAGTACCTTTTCTCTGCTCGCTTCTCATGCTGACTGTCTTCCGAAGTGCAAGCATAAAGATGACATTGACGGTGCGCAATCCCGATAAATATACACACATACACAGAATTACAGTATTTAAGTAGGCTATTCACACAATTCATCTGTTATGTCATAAGTGAACGTTTAGGGAATTTTTGGAGAAAAACATCAGATGTGTGACATTATATTAGATCCGTGTATTACAGTAAGTCATAATATATCGCATTAATCGCATTAATGTTAATCAAACAATAAAAGAAAAAAGGGAATCACTCGCTGCACTTGATTGAGTATTTTTAATAGTTTTAATTTTTTCAATTTAATCAATTTATTTGTAATGACTACACTAAAATGATTTTTACATTTGATTATCCTATTTGTTTTTCTTACTTGAATGCTTCTGTTTAGATGTAAGATGAAAAAAGTAATGCACTAATTAAATTGTTTCTTTCTTATGTTATATTTGTTCTACTGTTTATTTGCATCTTTGTTCTAATTTTAATAGCAAAGACAAAATAAAAATATCTATATTTTGATTATAGTAATTATTATTAAGAAAAGAAGTGGAGGAAAAGATGCAACATTGCAGGTGATTTTGCTTTGCCAGTGTAGACACAGGAAGTAAATTAACTAACGCCCTCAGGCCTGCAACACGGGATCGATGCATGACTATCACATGACGTTTGACCATCTGCTTCCTGCCACTGACTGAAACCCTTACAAACTCCTTTTGTCACAGACAAAGAAACAGAACTTACACAGACAATAAAAAAGACAGCATTTAAAATCATTTAAAGTTTCGGAGCAATATATTCACAAATAATAAGTTTATGTCTGATGATGTGTGATGTGTTTCCTGTAATTGGTGCAAGTTTAACCAATGTTGTATAAACAGCTTTTAGTAATTAAGATTATTAACGTGTATGCAAACTATTCGATATTGAGCTTGAATGAAAGCTTGTTTTATTCGCCGAACATTGGTGTTAGTGAAAATTGTATATTCTGTATCATTCTCTGGTGATAATCCTTTTATCAGAAGTTATTTAAAACTTCCAGAAGTACGCCCCACGAGAGCATGTGACTTGTGCATGAAAAAAAAAGGAATCACACAGGGCGTGGCTAAGCCCCGCAGCCACCATCTGA
>NW_015560618.1:15598-16300 GCF_001515605.1 Sinocyclocheilus anshuiensis | reverse complement strand
ATTTTAAAGTGAAACCTTGCCAAGATCATTGCTACCTAGCTCGTAGCGTATAACTTATCAAATGACGTATTAACCCGTGGCCAGGGAAAATACATATAGTCAAATTGTTAATATACACTGACATTAACGTCTCGCTGGACGAGTAGCTGATAAAGTGTAAACTATCAAATTTGAAATCAGTTTTAATCAGGTTGACCTCGAATTTTCAGATTCGATTCCTCTCAAAACCTGAGCTAGAAATAAAATTAATGATTAATTCCCTTATAAGAATGAATGAGTTAAATTCCTTACATATGGTGGAGAATGCGGGCAGATTCGACTTAAAAATTAATGACACCAAGATATTATGGTGAATCTTGTCTATTTTTATCTGGAAAAATAGATGAGACAGAGAAACAGAGTTTGTGAGTTATTGTACCTGTTATTAGAGCATGGCAGAGTGTGTTGAATGAAAGTGAAAATCAAGGGTTCGTTGTTTAGAATTTAACTGCAGTAAAAAGCGTTTTAATTTTGTCCACCGAGACAAAATAAGTCGCTTTAGAGCGCACAAGAAAGAAACGAGTGTATTCCTCGTTTACTGTCTTTTGAAAGGCCTTAATAGTTCGATTTGTTGGTGCGTGTTCCACTTCCAAATTCGTCTATGATAAATAAATCTCCCGGCTTGACCATTAACCTAGCTAACTAATGCTCTTGCCATTTAAT
>NW_015560618.1:11408-13737 GCF_001515605.1 Sinocyclocheilus anshuiensis | reverse complement strand
CCATTGCGTCTGATGTTCTATAGATCTGTGGTCGCTTGTGGACTGTAATTGGTCAGATTACAGCCTGACAGCTCTGCAGCCATTTCAGAGCCGTGAAATTTGACACCTTTGCGTCACTAGCGGGGGAGAGGGGGGTCTTGCATCCGGGACTGTTCCTCTCGGGTGTTTTTTGGGTTCTGTAGTTTTTTTGAATGTGTTGAAGGCGAGATCACTCACAGAATGGATACTGCACACGCGTCTCGGATTATATCAATCTATGATAATCGTATTACAAGTTATATATGGTGAAGAACATTCCGCGGCGCCATGGAGAGGAATGAGCGCGCGTCTGGTAAGGCTATATGAGCGTGTGTTTGCGTGTTTTTGATACTGTAAGCATTGTTCGGAAACTTGATAGCGCGGCTAGCATTATGATGCACTGTTTATTGACAGAAAAGTACAGTACATTATGGATTTCAGTGAATATACAGTGAATATACAGTAAATATACATGTATTGTTACAGTGGTGTGTGGATTAATTGATATGTGATTGTTTGACGCTCTGAATGTTACAGCTAGCTGCCGGATAGCAAATTAGCTCCGCTCTGGACCAGAGAGATGCTGTGTTGTCGTGGAGAGATGCTGGATACAGGAGTGAGTCAACTGATGAGGTGAGAGATGCTGTGAAGCAGTATCCCAATACAGAATGCACATAAATGGAATGATATAAAGCTGGAGGATATGGATTATATTTTAGATTGTTATAGACCAGATATATATTATAATGTAGACAGTCCTGAAAGAACTGAAAGAATTAAACTGAGTGTAGAAATCACAATATGAGAAATTTGGTCCAATTCGCTTAGTATATTACTTATATTACTACTTAGAAAAACATAAAAATGAAACATAATTCAATCAATAATCAATTAAAGTGCTTATGGCACAGAGTAATGTAGGATTGTGGGGTTAATGTCTTTTATAAAGCCTGTTTTTGCAAAGGAAACTCACAATGACACATTTCGATGCAGAGATAGACATTCTGACTCGCTTCACAAATAATGTAGTAACTCCTGTTTAGAAGCTGTTATTTGAAAGATTCTTTTTTCTGGTACTTTTTGGCATCTAGTGGCATCAAACAAAGTAAATTATTAGTTTTAAATCTCCAAAAGCGCCTATGTTTTTTTTGTGTTTATAGTAATATTTGAAAAATATATAATGTTATTTATAAAGAATTACACTCATATTTTGTAGTTCAAAGGGTTTTCTTTACAATGAAACCATTTTTTTCATTTCCTCCATTGTATGTGTGCAGGGTAAACATTTGAATTTGAGCATGTTATATTTAGGCGAAAATACCAAAAAACGCCCTGAGCTTAATTCACCTCACTCGGAACGAGTTGATATTGTTCAGTGCTAATAAGGAAGGATAAGAATCGATAGTGCTTTTTGGTTTTGTAGTGCGAAATGCACTGACATCTCAATGACAACCCACAGCTAGTAAGCTCACATGCGCATGCTGTGTACGTCTGCCATTCCACATGAAGAGCGTAAACTGTGTATAGCCATAAGACTGTGTGTAGCACATGCCAGTTACTGCAGGATACGTAGCCATAGTAACAGCCGTAACCCGGAAGTTACGACAAACCTTTTCCGGGGTAACTTTCAACTTTCGGGGTAACGTTTGTAAACAAATAGTCAAACTAAGCTATTAGCATTGAAGGCTAGTGGTTAGCACGTAGCATTTTGTGGTCTCAAAGGCAAAATGTGTTGCAGTGTGTGAAGTGTTGAAGTGACTTGCTTAGTTACATCTGAACTTCATTTTTCACTATGTCTCTCCCTCTCTTCCCATTGAAAAGAACAGACAGATGCAAACTTTATAAACCTTATTGCAACGCGATTTTAACCAAACGTCAGATTAGCGATCCCACAATTCGTTATAATCATGTTTGTTTAAAAGGGTTGTCCTCTTCCCTTCAGCATGTTACTATATCAGTTTAAACTGCTACCGTTGTGTTGTTATTAACAATTAATCCTTGCCAGCCTAGGCCGTCTTACTTTAATGCTACGTTGTGATTAATTCAGCTATAACTGCTCTTATAATTTTAGGGACATCAGTAGATATTATTAATTTGCTATACTTAAGGATTTGAAATCGTTGATTTAACTTTGTAATTAACTACAGATTTGAAATTTTAATTTCATTTCCCAAATTAATTACAGTTCCAGCTTCCACATAGCAACAATATCTACTGATTAATTTAATTATAAATTGCTCTTATAATCTAATGACAACAACATTAGAATTTTTAATCATTAACTATCAATAGGGCTCTGAAATTTTTAATT
>NW_015560618.1:0-304 GCF_001515605.1 Sinocyclocheilus anshuiensis | reverse complement strand
AACCAGCAGCCACAAGATGGTGGGGCAGGGACCTTTCCAGAGGATCACTGCATACACACACACCGTGTGACCCCACAGACCCCAACGAGCTGGCCAGAGACAATACATCTGGCAACCTAAATACTGCAGAGATCCTGAGGACATCAAAGGAACTGATCCTGAGTGTTGCCTCACCAGCAGCTTAAACAAGCCATCATAAAGGAATTCTCAGACCCAGAGTCTGAACATGGACTGATCGCTGCTGATTCTGACTTTAAACACTCAGAATCCAAAGCGGGCACCAGAAGGCACCCAGCATTGCCAC
>NW_015560617.1:0-1393 GCF_001515605.1 Sinocyclocheilus anshuiensis | reverse complement strand
TATATATATATATATATATAAAATTATTAATAATATATTTTAACTTTTGTCCACCAAATCAAAGTCATTGAGGTATAATCAACATGCATAAGAAAGGAAATGACATCACAAAAACGACCCCTTGACTTCATGTGGGCACAGAAACAATTACCTTTTCTCACAGAGAGAGAAAAACCACAAAATGTACCACAAAAAAGTCTCTGAAAAACCTTGAAGCACCATGAATATGGTAATCATTCAGCACAATGGTACATGATCAAAGCACCACTGCATTACCATCTGGTATCACCACAGTATTGTTATGCAAGGAAGTGGATGCTGATTCTAATTGAGTTACTGCTGACATTTTTCCACTTCACATTTCATCACATCTCATGTGACATGGGAGGGTGGAGAAGACCTTTCTGAGTATTTTTTTTCAAAGCTGCCTTATGAATCGGATGTTCTCCCACTGCTCTCAGCCACTGTGTTTATGGAAGTTTGCTGTTCTGTGTCGTTATCCGTCCGCTGGGACCCTCGTGTGCAACCACACCATGACAATGTGTGTGTGTGTGTGTGTGTGTGTGTGTGTGTGCATTTACAGTGTCCTCCGGCAAAGAAAATCTAGAAATTAAACATTATTAATTGTGTATCTACAGTGTGAGTCAATACTGTCAGAAGGATATCCACACCGGGCTTTCTCACGTTCTGTTTACAGCTGTAAATCATTCTGGACAATCACATTCGCTGACATTCAACCTCAAAATCCCAGTGAGAAACAGAGAGAGATTCAGTCTTACTGGTACTGATGCCATTAAAGTGGGCCGCAGGACGCTAGTGTCTCCGTTGCTTCCCTTCTTTATCTTGGTGGACTATAAAGTAAAAATGATTAAAAGAAACGTTTTAATTTGTCTCAACACAGTTGGAAAAAAAAAGAAACTCCCACAGCACTGCACATTTTTCCATTACGTACTGCTGTTGTTTCAGCATTTTCCACTGACATTATTTGACATTAAATGCTTGATAGTGACATCACTGTGTTAACTATGTTGTACATACTGACATCATACACTAAAATAATTGGTGTAGAAAGTATTTTCACTCAGAAATTGCTAGTCAATTTCACAAATAATTACAAAGAAACAGCAAGTAACACTTTGAATTAAACATCACCATCACAAAGAAATACGTATCATTAAAAGGCTGAAATTATTTTAACATTTTTTATTATTATATATTATATTTATAATTTATATGTATAGACTAATTACATATTTGATAAATGTATCCAACATAAAATACTCAAGAATTTTGTAACTAAAATTGATTATATTAAATTCATATTATTTTAATTGTTTCAGTAGCAGTGTTTTATCAGAGAATTTTAGTGGTTTAGTGGCATAATATTTTATAA
>NW_015560616.1:0-1684 GCF_001515605.1 Sinocyclocheilus anshuiensis | reverse complement strand
CTTTTTTTATTTTTTATTAAATCCTAATCAAGCATTATTAAAAAGGTTACTCTTCTCTACATGATTCATCTAAGATTACATTTTGTAAATGAAGAAAGTGCCATACTTGTCCAATATTACTGAAGGCCTGTAGTTGCTAGGTAGAATTGAGTGTAACAGGCTGTGTATCAAATCACATTTGCTGTATTTGGCGATTAGAAAAACAAGTCTCAGTGTGAGCAGAAATATCTGGGCAATTTATCAATGAATTAGTGGTTTTAATAAAAGTGCTAAGAATTTGACAATGGCAAGTCACTGATTACAGCTAAATACATTTACATAAATTACTATATATTATTTTACTTAATCTACAAGAGCAAACAGCTATGGGTTTTGGTTTTCAAGTAAACAAATATTTAGTGTGATGTTTTAAAGGCCATATCAGATAGAAATAGTTCAGATAGCTGGATCCACCACAGTCACAGTTGTTATCAGTTTCTTTGAAATCAACTTTAACAAAAGAGTGACCCTTAAGAGCTCTTTAAAGTAATAAATTATATTTTTCTGGTGTCATATCTAAACAGCTCAACACTCTTCCTTCCTTCTTGTGTTTATTGTGAATATACCATTATATTTCACCTGCAAAAAATCTATAAATTCTGCTGCACGCCTGCAGTTGTGAATACAGTCATTTTGATTCTGATTAATATTTCATATCAACTTTGGGAAGGAATCATGCATTTTAACATCATATATGATCTAAGATCTGTAATTCTAGAATATTCTGTTGAATTTGAAGCAAAAGTTAATTAATAGATTCTGATGAAATATGGATACTGCTGTTTTGGCAAGAGAAAGACAGACATTCACCACTTTGCCCTTTTTGTGAGGTTTATTTATTTTTAAAGAATCACAATAAGATTACAATGTTTTGAAGGCAACCAATATACAAAAAATATTCATTTAGCTTAATTTAGATTTAGTAACCTCAAATCAATGAAAATATCTATATTTACTGTACTGTACAGATGTTCATGTAAAGGTTTAACAGTACAGTATCTTAAACATTACAAGAATCAATATTATTATGTAGTACTCATCTAAATTATGTAAAACAAAAAGAAAAAAGTATGCAAACAGAAAAAGCCCAATAATCCCATACAAGATATAAAATATGAAGCCTACATATTGTTTCATTTTATTGATAGAATAGCCCAATTCCACAATTCACCCAATGATAAAGTTATTTTAAGTTTTGCAGGAGATATTTTTCCATGACTTGTTAGCATTGCCCTGATTTATTTCATATTCTATTTCCTCTAGAAACATCACATACATACAAGATGACTACTATACTACTGTATACTGACTATAAACACTAGAAAGTGTTTATTTCCACAAGTTTCTCTTTTTTTCACAATCAGTACTGATATCACAAATCCTACAAATTAATCAAACTTGCAAATCAATTATTTATATTCTTGGTTTCTTTTTGTCATCAAAGAGAAATATATATATTTTACAATTAAGTTCTGAAATCAACAAGTTCATACAATTAAAGAAAAACAAAAGATGAACAAAGTGTGAAGAAACAAAAACTTTACTTTGCAGATGTAATTAATGTAGAACCATAATATAGATCAATCCCATCACTGAAAATATGATCCTGTGTGTGTGTGTGTGTGTGTGTGTGTGTGTGTGTGTG
>NW_015560614.1:0-864 GCF_001515605.1 Sinocyclocheilus anshuiensis | reverse complement strand
ATTATATGAATATAAATATAGACATGTAAATACATGTAAATGTTTCAAAAATATATACTGTATGTCTGTGTATTTATATATACATAATAAATATACATAGAACACACACATATATAATGCAAACAAAAACTTTTATTTTGGATGCGTTTAATCGTTTGACAGCACTAATATATACACATAAATAATGATTTTATTTTCAAATCATTTTACTTATATTTATTAACCAATATTTTTTTGTTTTATGTCTATATACATGATCATTTAACAAAAAATAGTGCAGTCTGAAAAAAATCTTTACATTGTAATGTTTCTTTGTTGTAAATTTTAAGTAAATTTAAGTCAGTTTTATTTATTTTCAAGTTCAAAATAAATATCATACTTCAGACGTTTGTACTTCACTGTATGCGTATTTGTGATCCATTTTAATAACCACAAACGAGACGCACACAATTTGATGAAACTAAAGGAGACTTATTTTGCACAATATTTAGCTCAAAATTCACAAAATATATGGCAACAGAAAACGACAATCTAATGACAATTCTGACACAACGAGAAATAAAACTTAAAACTTCACATTTTATTTAATGAGTCACTTTACATTTCTTTGTAATCATATGTAATTAATGGTCAAAAAGCACTTATGTTATGTTAGGATGCTTGAAGGTATTTGTTTGTTTCAGAACAAAGTTATGATGCCATCTGTGTTTTATTGAACTGTGAGCCGACTGGATCCCTGTGACTCAGTTTAGTGGCCGCAAATTTGGGCTATTTGGGTTTTTTGGGTTATTCTTATTGGTCAAGAACACAAGGTCTGCAGTCCTGCACGCACACACACACACACACACACACACACACACACAC
>NW_015560613.1:0-663 GCF_001515605.1 Sinocyclocheilus anshuiensis | reverse complement strand
TAATGAATAAAGCAAAAAATTAAATTGTATATAAAATGTCCCCAAAATGTCTTTGGATACTCCACACACACAAAATGTACAAAAATGTAATGCCATTGCATTATATATAAAACTATGTGCCAATTATATATAATATATAATATAAACAATAAGGCATGTGACGTAGCAAATTTTCATATCACAATAATTGCTGAAACTTTTATCACGTATTTGAAAAATACACTTCAGAGTTGTAATAACAGCATGTTTTATTTTTATTTTTAAGTATCATTTTATGTTTTAAGTTTAATTTCAATTTACTTTTTAAAAATACTTTTATAAAACATAAAAAAAAAAAGATTATATAAAGAACAATAATACATGTGTGTTTGTGTGTGTGTGTGAGTGTGTGTGTATATATGATCGACAAATGCTACTAATACTTTCTCTTTGATTTGATGTACATGCTGAGATTTCTTCATTATCATTTGCTGTACACACACTAATTTCTCCAACAGTATCATTGTTAACAAACTGTGACGTATCTGATGAAGCTATGTTTACATTGATGCCACAGATACTAAAGTTTTCGGCGCTCAAACACACATTTATGATTGTTCTTTATATAATCGTTTTTTAATTTTTTTTATAAAAGTTTTTTTTTTTTTTTTTTTTTTTTTTTAA
>NW_015560612.1:0-904 GCF_001515605.1 Sinocyclocheilus anshuiensis | reverse complement strand
AAAAAAACAATATCGGTCGACCACTATTGCAGACCAACCAGTCCAAACTGTTCGGATTTAGGTTTATAGTTTAATGCAAGGCTCAACAGTGATGGTGTCTGGGTGATTCAGGGCCAATATGAGAGTTTTTCAGGCCTGAGAGTGTAATATTTGTTGAGTTTTTATACCTTGTAAAGTTAAATATTTGGGCTTCTGTGTTGTACACAGAACAACACATTGTTGTTTTTCATTGTTGTTCACCATGTTTCATCAGGTGAAGTCATTTACTGTTGCTGACTGATAGATGAGGTTTTGTTGAATTTTCAAGAACCATTTTTGGTAGTTATTTTTATATTGTTATATTCAAGATGAAAACTTACTGAACTCAAGCAATTTAGGTTTACTTGATTATTCATATACCATTTTTTAGAAGAATCATGTTCAAATGTGAGTATCAAATATGATCGTCAGACATTTATTTGTTCATCTTTCAATCATCATTGTATTGTATTGCATTATGTTTTGAAACTACAGAGCTTTGATCATAAAAACTAAGCATTTAAATCTTAAATCTTATCTTACTAAAAAATATTATTGGCAGATATGGTGACAACTGATATTTATATAATTTTATGTAAACAGTCTGCTATACTGTTATAAAGATCACACTTATTTACATTACAAGCTGTCAGAATTTTATCTGACTTTCTGGCTTTATAAATATCAGCATCTGCATGAAATTGAATATGTTTGCTCAGTTTGTGCCTCTGAATGAAACTGAGGTGTATTCTGCTCCATTTTCTCACTGTGTCATACTATATGAGCCATAGAAAACAAAAAATGCATATTTTATCTAAAGGTTTAATAACTGTTCTATTTAAATATATATGTGTGTGTATATATATATATATATATATATATATAT
>NW_015560611.1:0-558 GCF_001515605.1 Sinocyclocheilus anshuiensis | reverse complement strand
TTTTTTTTTTTTAGTTTGGTGAAACATGCACTGACATGCACAGCACTGTGTTTACATGAATATGACAGAAGCCTAGTGTCTTAATGAATAAATATGACAGTATCAATTACATTTATATTCGTTGTTCAATGTCTTCATTGGTATAACTGCAGTGTTAAATGTCATGATAAAGTGTTTATAGTCTTGAATGTCTCTTGAGTTTGGTGATTGTTCTGTGAGCAGTGAGGAGGCATTGTGGGTCTAGAGAGCCTGTAGTGGTGAAGGGTGTTGTAGGTTTAGGGTGTGACTGATTGAATGAGGACGGGTTGGTTTTTCTCGCTAAACAAATGAAGCCGCCCTTCATTTAATTTGAGTCGTTCATCTCTGTTAACCTCAGTTACACCACGTGAGTAGTCTATATGAAAAATCAAAACACAAAGTAATGAAGAGGAATTTAAAAAAAAAATCTTATTATTATTATTTTGCTTCCATTTTCAGTTTTTAAGCTGTTTGTAAAAAAAAAATTGACTTTGAGTGCATAATTGTGTGTGTGTGTGTGTGTGTGTGTGTGTGTGTGTG
>NW_015560610.1:0-2277 GCF_001515605.1 Sinocyclocheilus anshuiensis | reverse complement strand
ATATATATATATATATATATATAAAAAAAAGAGTTAGCATGATCACAGATGCTACAAACAAAAAGACAGAAAGCATGTGAACTTACCTGTCCTCTCTCCTCCAGCTCGGTCAGCGTAACAATAGAGCAGCTTCTCCACTCCCAGATCATTCTCCAGAAGTCCTCAATGGTGTGCTGCAGCGGCCCCTGACATGCCATGTACGAGTCCTTTTGCCTATAACCCTGCACACACACACAAAGAATGTCTACTTTGTACATTTCTATAAACTGGGCAGCTGTAATCATGGATATACACTACCATTCAGTAAGATTATAATGTTTTTGAAAAAAAGTCTCTCATTCTCACCAAGGCTGCATTTATTCGATCAAAAATACAGTAAAAACTGTAATATGGTGAAATATTATTACAATTTTCTATTTTTAGATATTTTAAAATGTAATTTATTCCTGTGATGCCATTTATTAATATTAACATTTATTATTATCAATGTTGAAAACAGTTTCAACTCAAAAAACATAAATTTTTAATGATTTTTGATGAATAGAAAGTTCAAAGGAACAGAATTTTTTATATAAATCTTTTGTAACATTATAAATGACTTTGATGTCACTTTTGATCAATTTAATGCATCCTTGCTGAATAAAAGTAATCATTTCTCTTTCAAAAAAAAAAAAATCCTGACCCCACACTTTTGAACGGTAATGTACATGATGATTATATTATTAACAGTTTATTAAAAGCAATCATAGACCACACTGCTGCATATTTTAGATTTCTAGCACTCTTTGGGCAGTACTAAGTGGATTTATTTGTGCCGGTGGGCACGTACAGTAAGAAGGCACAAAACAGGCTTTTGTTCATCAGTATAGTTATCTTCCAGATTGCAAAGCGACTTATAGCAGCACTGGAGAAGTTTTTCCTCTGTTTGATTACCTTTTGATTAAGTGCTTCAGCCACACAAATAGAAGAGGAAGTGAAAGGGCATTTATCCAAAACAAAGCTACTCCACTCTCACTGATCTGCGATGGAGGGATGAACACATGAGGTCTGTCCCAAAACCTAGTGAGCTGCCTCACTGCCTACTGCTTAAGCAGATGTCTTCTAAGGCAACATCCTAATCGTCATGCAACATCCTAAGTGATTGATCTGAATTTTAGACACTCAGTATCAACTAATTTTAAAAGAGTTTGTAATACAGACACTTTTTAGCATAGAATAAATAAATATATTTATAATCATCATTTCATTTTCATTTTTTTTCCAGTGAGCTTGTGACTACGTTTTGGAACAGAGCAATGCTCACCGTCCCAGGCTCCTAATCTCAGCATGGGCGTCCGTATAACTTCATGACAGAAAAATGTGTTTAAACCACTCCCAAAAGAAAAGAAAAGCACATTGTGTGGTCTCTGGAATATTGTTGCATAACCTCCAGGCTTCACTGAGCGATATCACGGTTAGTTGGGAGTAAATGTTGAATGAGGTCAGACAGGTTTTACTCACATCTATAAAAGAGGCGTTGATGTAGTCTGTGTTCTCCTCCCCTCGTTTTACAGGGATGATCACTCTGTTAAACTCATCTGGAAGAAACGGAAGATTCAGAAAAAAAAAAAACAGGAATGCACTTGCTGATAAATGTACACCATAAATTTACTGCAAGTCACTTTGTATAAAAGCAGCTGCCAAATAACTTGTAAAAGGATAAAGGTATAAAGATAAAGTATAATATAATTATATCCTAGAAAAAGTATAAATTATATAAATGTGTGTTTTTTTTTCCAGCAGAAAACATGTTAGAAACAATTACACTACCGTTCAAAAGTTTGGGGTCAGTAAGAGTTTTAAAATGCTTACATTCATAAAAAAGGGATTCTTATGCTCATCAATAAAACAGTAATATTTTGAAATATTTTTACAATTTAAAATGACTGTTTTCCATTTGAATATATTTCTAAATATTATTTATTTCTGTGATAGCAAAGCTGAATTTTCAGCATCATTACTACAGTCTTCAGTGTCCCCATGATCTTTCAAAAATCATTCTAATATGCTGATTTGATACTCAAAACATTTATTATTATTAGCAATGTAGAAAATAACAGTTTTGCTGCTTATTATTTTTGTGGAACCATTTCTTTTTTTAAGGATTTTTTTGATGACTAAAAAGTAAAAAAGAACAGCATTTATATGAAACAAGTTGTATAAATGTAGTCTTTCCTGTCACTTTTAATAAATTAATGCATCCTTGATGAATAAAGGTATTAATTAAAAAATTATATA
>NW_015560609.1:0-1854 GCF_001515605.1 Sinocyclocheilus anshuiensis | reverse complement strand
TAATCCATTTAAATTAATTAATATTTACATTAAAATGTATGTGTTTTTTATGGAATATTTAAAAGTTAAATTTTTTTGTAATATGCAAGTTCATGACAATTATTTTTGAAAAGAGTGTCAATATATTACAATTGTTTTCTGTCTACATGATCTATTTACATACTTTTCTGTATTACAAAGTTCATGGCAGTGTTATTTTAGTATCATATTATTATAGTTTTTATATTTAGAATTAGGCTGTATTTTCATGGGCTATTTTCTGTTTTTTTTTTCTTTTCTTTTTTTTTTAGTTAAAGTTTTATTAATTTTGTGTGTATTTTGTCAGTTTCATTATTTTTTTTATGTCTATATAGTTTTTATTTTAGTTTTAGTTTAGGCTAGTTGTTTTAGTACATTAAGTTAAGCTAAATAACTAAATTAAAAAAGTTTGTTTTTTATTTATATTTTACTTCAGTTCAAGTTTATTTTATTTCAAGTTATGAACATTTTATTATGGTTTTAGTTAACTGTAATAAACCAGGTTCATGATGAGGGCATTTTGAGTCTGTAACTTTTAATGTCAAATTCTGCTTCTTCAGATGACATCAGGAAAAAAATATTAAATGAATAGAACAAGATGGAGCCACAAGCCAAACGAAGGAAAGAAATGGACAAATATGACACTTGGGATGTTCTTCCAGTTCTCTCTGATGAACAGTCCCGGGACACTGAATTGTTTTTGGCCTACGCAGCACCCATCATCGAGAAAAGACAAACTTCTCGCCTGGTCAAAGAGCTTTCCCTGATCTACCCTTTACCCGGTCTGCAGCACATAAAAAGAGTGAGGGCTTGCAAAGACAAAAGCACTCCTCACCCTTTAGAGGTCATTGTGTGCTTGGCCAGAGATGTGCAGGTGATAGACTGCAAAGGAGTTATGCTTGCTGATCTGCTCCGCTCACAGTCTTTTGACTCCAGTGGTTTGGGAGAACCTTTCCTTGTCAAAATACCCGCTAATCCTCCACTAACTAGACCACAGTTTGAAAAAGCTAGGAAACACTGGCCTACATCATTTCACGAGGACAAACAAGTGACGTCTGCTCTGAGGGGCCAGTTATTCACTGCCGATCAGAAAGCTAAAATGCAAGAGTACATGACAGCAGCTGTAGAGGCTGCAAAATCAGGTGGGGAGATGGGAATGGATGCAGTGGGCGCAGTGATTGTGGACCCAGAATCTGAGCAGATTGTTGCAGTGGGTCATGACTGTAAGCGTGGCTTTCATCCGCTCCATCATGCTGTCATGGTCTGTATTGATCTTGTGGCCTGTGGGCAAGGAGGAGGTGCCTACAATTACAAGAAATATCCAGCCTGTCGGTTTAGCAGCTCTGAGTCCTTTAGGAATGCCTGCTATGCCAAAGAAACCGGACAGCCTTATATCTGCACCGGATATGACCTTTACGTCACTCGGGAGCCGTGTGTGATGTGTGCAATGGCTTTGGTCCACTCAAGAATCAACAGAGTGTTTTATGGAGTGCCCTCTGCAGATGGTGCCTTGGGAACCAAGTATAAAATTCATTGCCAAAAAGATTTAAATCATCATTTTGAAGTGTTTAATGGGGTGATGCTAAATGCATGTGAGGCTTTATTCAAAAAGTGATAAAAAAAAATATATAATTAGATACAATATTACATTGATATTTATGATGACATTTTAATTATTTTTACGTTTTTTTTTTACTTTTTATAGGACCATAATAAAAAGTATGGAAGGTAAATTGGATTGTTGTCTACTTTTAAATATATTCAATATATCAGACCATCAAAGCATGTGTCTTAAATATATATATATATATATATATATGTGTGTGTGTGTGTGTG
>NW_015560608.1:0-1086 GCF_001515605.1 Sinocyclocheilus anshuiensis | reverse complement strand
CTTCGCTACACATCCCATTTACAGCTTGTTGCACGATTGCAATGCAAACGTCATCTTAGGCCAGTATCACGTGAAGGCAATTAATAAGCAATCACTGAACATGTCATACATTTATTAAAAAAAAGCCGGTCAGAAGGCCTTTAACAACCTTCAAAATTTTACTTGACTTTCTCAGCATGGTCTTGTACCTAATGGATATAAGTAGTAGATCATCAATTGTTCTGTCATAACACAAAAGGTCTTGAGCGATGATGGTTCTGTGATATTTTGCTATCATGTAAAGTGAAACTCGTTTGCCAAAACAAATCTCAAATGTGGCATTTTTCGTCTAAAGCACCATTAAGTAATCATTCTCAGCTGTTAGCATTAGGTAAAATGGGCACGCATGCTATAAACATGCTGTGAAGTGATTTGCTCTTCAAAGTGCTATAAAGAGGCGCCAATCAGAAGCTTTATGGGTTTTGTGCACTCCGGAGGCAGAGGGAGAAATGAGGAAGGAGCAAGCGAAATGCCTATCATGGCCGATAAAAGGAAGGAACAAGCACATTCATTGTTCATGAACACCTCCCAAAGAAGAGGACTATCATTTTAATATCTCTTTAATGTTCTGCTGGAAATATGCATGTCGTTTGGGTTCTTTCTGTTCCCGCAGCAGGAAGATAAGTCTGATTGGCTGGCAGGATTTAATTAGTGGTACATTTTTTCCTTGGTGTAAGTCCCACAGTTTGCCACATACCTACACTCTTTTGTTCAGACTCCCTTTCATTTTAGTTCTGGTTTCTAATGAGGACAGGATTATACAGACGTGATGGACATCCATTATTCAGGTTGGGAGACGTGACTTAAAAACAGATAATTAAGGTTGGTGTTTCATTCATGTCGTGAGTAATTATTCATATTGATTTGACACAAACGAGACCATGGGAAGTATTAAGCACAAATATGTACTCCCTACAGTTATTGAATTTAAAGATTCGAATTTTTATTTTTAAAGAACCGAATTTTATATTCGGTTCAACCGAATATAAAAAAAAAATTCTGTCACTCACCCTCATATATATATATATATATATATATATATATATG
>NW_015560607.1:0-1250 GCF_001515605.1 Sinocyclocheilus anshuiensis | reverse complement strand
CATTTTACGTAAAATACATACGAATTATCATGAGATCACGTTGGGGTGGGAGCAGATATAGCTACTCGTGGTAGAGAGATGACTGGAAGTGAGAGGTGAGGATTGATGGCTTTTCTCTGTAACGTGGCACTTTTATTGTCCAGGAACACCTGATAAGGGCCAGAGGTTCCCTTCATCCCATAATCAAGTTGTTCCGCAGATACCACAGGAACATAATCGTCTTGTTTGAGCAGAAAGTGAGAATCTGCCATGGTCAAATCATCTGTGCTCTTACAGGCGACATCCATTCATCAGAGTTGTCTTCAAATGTCAGTGCAAGAAGCATCTGTTCCAGATAAGCAACTCACTTAATGCTCATTGTGTGCAGATCTGGAGTTAAAAATGAAATATTTTGCTTAAATATGACTTGTGACAGGATCAAGTTCAGCATGAATGCATCAAATAAACATGGTTCAAAAAGTCACAAATGCTTATTTTCTCTCGTTTGAAATGTAAAAATGGGTTTGAGCTGTATCGGGGTAGAGTACAGACAAATGCCTGATTAATCTCAGAGTACTGGCTGGGAAACTAAAAGCACACCGCAAGCCAATTGAAACTGTTAATTAGGTCCTAAGAGAAATCTCTTCTAGTGCAAAACCACAGCATACAATTCATACATTTAACAGATAATTAACAATGCTGGAATATTTTTTGAAGACATCTGTGAGATTTTGTTTCTTACTTTTATTTTTAACCCATATCACTTCATCCTCACAGCTAGAAACATCCATAGGAATTCACAGGAATAAAATGTTAAAATATAAAAAATTATAGGCTGTATTTAGCAATACGAAATATTACAATTTAAATGAGCTGTTTTCTATTTTAATATATTTTAAAATGTCATTTGTGATGGCAAAGCTGAATTTTCAGAAGTTTCAGCATCATATGATCCTTCAGAAATCATTCTAATATGCTGATTTGGTCCTCAAGAAACATTTCTTATCATCAAAGGTAAAATTTAATTTTTTTTGGTAGAAATTGTAATGCAATTTTTCATTATTTGATGAAAAGACAGTTCAAAAGAATAGCATTTATCAGAATTTTTAAATATATATTTTTAATATTATATATATTTTTTTTTTCATTATAAATGTCTTTACTGTCACTTTGATCAGTTTAATGGATCCTTGCTGAATGAAAGTATAAAATTCTTGCAAAAAAAAATTACTAACCCTATACTTTTGTACTTTTTACATAAATATACTGTA
>NW_015560606.1:0-1465 GCF_001515605.1 Sinocyclocheilus anshuiensis | reverse complement strand
TAACGGTTCTCGGTAAAAAAATAAATTAACCGTACTGTTCTCCATTCACGGTTCGGCACGCACTTTGCACCGCAGTTCGACTTAAATCTGACAACGCATCTGTGATATGGTTTGTTAGAAATAACAACAGGTAAAACAGACAGAGTTCGGCTAATGTATGTTTCTGTCAATGGATACGCATTCTGGCTTTCCAATACATTACAACAACAGTGATGAACAATAACAACAACAACAACAACAAAAAAAACGTGGACAAACCTGTCACTCTTTGTAAACTTTGTTCAATGCGAGTGCCGTATGCTGGAATATGACCAGTCATTGATGCCGTCATCACCCGGGTGTTGATAGTACACGTGCACAGGTGAGATCTGAACAGCACACGTTGCTATCTGTGTTTATCTGTGATTTGTGTGTGCACTCATCCAAAGCACGCAAACCTGCGTTCAGGCCTCAGGTCTCAGTGTGCAAATATTGAGTTCTTTTTCAAGTCATGCGCTTGAATGGACAAATTCACACAAAAAATTATTTCAACATGCCCGTCTTGATGAGTATCCTTGCAGACATAGTCGGTTGAACGTACAGTATACTGGATCCGTGGATCCGTGATCTTGCTCTTGATTGAATAGCTTTTGTAACTTTAATAAGGATTAATCTTCAATTTATACAGTCAAATGTGCAATGTTATTTTACATTTGATTACTTTATTCAATTTCTGTTCCTAAAAACTAATGTTAGACCTACCAAAAAAAAAACTGAAAAGCACTGTTTATTTTATTTATCTTTGCTCTATTGTATTTATTTGTGCTGTTGCTTGTAGTTAGATTATTTGTTCATATTTTCTTTATGTTTCTTTGATAGTATAGTCCTTTTTCCCCTAAAATAGCACATATCGAACCGTACCAAAACGGTGACTCTAAAACCGTGATACAAACCGAACTGAATATACAGTATATATACATTTTTTTTTCTTTTAAATAAATTACTTATTTTTTATGTTTAAAATAAATTATATATATGAAAGAAAGAAATTAATCAATTCCATTTCTTTTCTTTGTGAAACCTAAAAGGAGAGGTTTTAAGAACAATCCTGAAATTAATTTGAATGAGGACAATTATCATATGGAAAGCTTGAAATAGTAAGTCCCCATTAATTGTAATTGCATGGAAAAGAGCAACCAGAACATTCTTTAAAATATCAAATTTTATGTTCCACAGAAGAAAATAATTCAAACAGGTTTGGAATGACGTGAGTAAATGATGACGGAATTTTCACTTTTGAGTGACTATCTCTTTATTTATGTGTCAAAATACATATTTCTGTGTGTTATTTTTTCACCATGACATTTTGAAAAAGTAATTAACTTTAAGTGTGCAATCTTTATTTTTCCACCAAGCATAAAACCTTCATTCTTGGGCAGTGTATTCTAGGGCTGCACGATAAATCGCATGCGATATTTAATGCGCA
>NW_015560605.1:0-1137 GCF_001515605.1 Sinocyclocheilus anshuiensis | reverse complement strand
AATAAACGTTTAAATATTTCACAGTATTAGCAAAAACATCTAGTTAAATATTTCTAAAACATGTTTACCTGCACTGTAAAAAAATTAATCCGTAAAATAACAGAAAAAGTACTGTTAGCTCGTTACACACAACATTATCCATTAATTTTACGGACATTTCTGTTAACTCTAAAACACAATGCAATGAAGTGTAAAATTCTAAATGCTGGTAAAACACCTGTAAAAAATAAACACGGAAAAATTCGTTCAAATTATACCGTAGGCCTATATTGTGCCCTATTTTTGCAGATTTATTTTTAGAGAGTGAGAAGCAAATTGCGTAAGATATTAAACCTTGTTTCCAGAGAATGTCTCTTATAAGTGTAACCTGTCATGTTTCAAACATAAACCTTAAACAGCATTAAACAATCTCTCTCTAATCGTTGAACGGTGGTGTAAATGCAATGCATTAGTTGTAAACATGAGCTGTCTGTGCACAAGACTCTCCATCAGTTTGTGAAACACAAAGCTAAACGCAGTACGACAGCGAGCCGTCTCACATTACAGTATTAGAAAGCTCAGTGCTCTGGGGTTTGGCTGAATCATCTGCTGGTCGTTTATCACCTCGGCGGGACCCTATCCTGGCCCCGATTCACATCTAAATCACCACGGCCGCCTGCTCTCATCACGAGCATATGTGAGCCGCTCCTCCTGACTGGCAAATTCAGCTGTGATTGAGGAGATTTGCTTCACCCCTGCTGTGTTAAGTAGTTCTCTGCGGTGATATGACACCAGACTGACCCTCAGCCAACATTAGAATGACCTTCAAGAGCTTCTCGGGACTGAGAAGATAAGGCATCTGATTTAAGCCCCGGCATGAAAATGCTCACGAACACAAATAAGACTCTGGACATCAGCACAAAACACCTAAAAAAAACTACTACAGGCATTTGACAGATGCCAGATTTATTTGTTTCATTTAGACTATGTAACTTAAAAAGACTTGAAGGAACATTATGAAATAAAATAATATTCAGAATTCCTATTTTTTATGTCACTAATTAAATGCAGTGTTATTTTAATGTCTATGCTATTATAGATTTGATCAATATTCTAAGTTACACATTTTTCTATTATTTGTTATATTTTATTTAAAAA
>NW_015560604.1:0-1750 GCF_001515605.1 Sinocyclocheilus anshuiensis | reverse complement strand
CTTGGATGGCTTGAGGATGAGTACATTTTAAGCATTTTTTTTTTTAAATTTTGGGCTGAATTACTACTTTAAGCTGAAAAATATAAAATATGTATTTTTAAATTGTTATTTTTCTAGCTAAACAGTTTCTGGCTAAGTGCGATAACATGGCCAAGACTAAACAAACTAGTGGCTGATGTTATAATTTGTGACATGGTGGAAAGGGCTTTAGCCAGAGGTATTTGTTTTCTCTCCAAACATCAATTGCAATCTCTTCTTCAGCATTGAAAATAGAAACAAGGTGACTGCTCTTTCAGAGATCAAATTTTGAAATGCATTTTTTGTCATTGTTGTGGTTGAGTTGTGGTGGGTGGCAAAGGCTTTAAGTTTTGTCAAAGACCTTTTAGACGTGTCAGTTGAAGGTTGCAGGAAAAGCAAATCTTATTTATAAACATAATCTCTCAAGCTCAGTGGCGTGGTGTAGTAAAGTGACTGTCTGCATAAATAAGATTGTATTAAATAACATTTATTGCAGGGACAATGGTTTGTGGTGCCAGGAAACTCTACTATGTATCTCTATTATGAAGGCCTGGCAGTCTGTGCGGAAATCAGTCCACTTTTATTTATCCACAGTATTTTTGTGTCTGCTTGTGCCTTTATTTTGAGAGACAGACTCTTACAATGAGAGCTCATTAAAGAAACTTTTGGACAGTGCTGCATAGTGAGGATAGAGGATAAAAATACACCCAGATTAGAGATGACCTGTGGATATCTTCACAACCTGAGGTTAATTCTCTCTGGTCAAGCCAGACCAACACAACACATGGCACATTGCATAAGCTATGGCAGCTCTGTCTTATTGATCTTTGCTGAGATGTTCTGCCAATCAAAAAACAAATATTAATAATCAAAGAAAAACAAAACAACAACAACGTATGTATGTTTCAGTTCTGTATTCTATATAGCAGTTTAAACCTATTAATTCATAGTAACTTTTTATTTATAATAAAATATTTTTATTTAAACTTAGAGATAATATAAATGAAAAATGTATATTTCTTATGAATGTATTTATTTATTTAAAATGGCAAGAACAGATGCCAATATTGGCCGTCTGTCTAGCAGGTATGACTCAGCACTGTCAAATATTAATGAACTAATTTTAGTAAAGTCATGTTTTACATAACACGTACATGACCTGTAAAACACACGTCCACGTTTATTGCTACATATGCTGAATATATGAGCACCGCCACAGCCATTGAAATGCAGAAGTACCTGTTGGAGTGAGAATTTTGAGATTTGAAACACTGAAAAAATTGCTACAGATTTTCACGAGGCCAGTTCCTTTAAAGGAAGTTCTATGTATCTATTTAAAGACTTCTATATCTGTCGAATTTTAAAAGCTTCTGTTACCTATGAAAACACAGGGTGCTTTGAACGTTCAGGTGATTATACCTAAATCTGTATTGCAGCAATCTATTCATATACTCATATACTCAATATACTCGTATACTATTATATATTACTCTTATTTATTCATATAAAATATATTTTCTTCACAGACAATTAGGAAAATCTATGGTCTGTGTTGAAGCACCTGTGCGCTTGCCTAACATAAATAATTCACGAATTGTTTATTAAATGCTGACATTCTGGCCATTTCTGAATGCCAAGTATGCAAATTTCGGACTTGCATCCTTGGTAGTTCGGACTTTGCAAGTTCGACGAATGGGAGGACACAAGTCTGGTAATCCTGCAATGGAACAGC
>NW_015560603.1:0-1104 GCF_001515605.1 Sinocyclocheilus anshuiensis | reverse complement strand
CTTCTGGTAATATGTTACTGATGTTCTCTGCTTTAAAGTAATAGTTCATCCAGAAATTAAGATTTTGAGAAATGTAGCATTCCATTAGTTGCTCACCAATGGATCCTCTTCAGTGAATGGGTGCCGTGAGAATGAGAGTCCAAACAGCTGATTAAAACATCACAATAATCCATAAGCAATCCACACCACTCCAGTCCTTCAATGAACGTCATGTGAAGCCAAAAGCTGCGTTTTTGTAAGAAACAAATCCATCATTTACATGGATGGCCTGAGGGTGAGGACATTTTCAAGCAAGTTTCCTTTTTCAGTGAACTATTCCTTTAAACAGAACCTTTCTGTTACTGTACGTACAAGTTATCAGTGTTATTGGCTTTATATAATACTGTTTATATAGACAGGGTTGATAAGCAATTTTATCATGCTTTTTAGTGTTAAAGTGTGCAGCAGTTAATTCCATTGCAATGGTTTTGCCACATGCATTTTCATTCAAAGTGCATCTCTGTAACTATGTGTTAGCCTATTTACAATGAGAAGAAAGTCTGTGGTCATCGACAACATGCCACAGATGCCGTCCACAGAGCTAAGAGCTTGTATTGAACATTCATCTAACCTTATCCACCAAAAGTCCCACACGAGTTCAGTTCATGAGAAGCTTTGAACCAGAGATTAAATCTACTTTAGCATTTATAGACAAAACACAGTTAAAGCCCAGCTGGTCTTGAAAATACTTGGCAAACATAGAGTCAGACCCAGACCAATATAAAAAGAACCAAACTCTAGACCAAGACCTGGAAACATTTACCTTCAAGAACCATTTGAAAGGAAGTGAACTTGTAGAATCCACTGCGTTATTCAGTGTTTCAAATGAAATGAGATTTCAGAAATGGTGAAGACACAGTGCCGATCTGTGGTTGAGGTGATTATCACCTCAAGAACAATGGAAATAGACTGACATCTTGTCTGAGACCCAGACCTCGCTAATATGGTTTATGAGCTCTCAAGACCAAGGCCAATTTAGAGTCATGTATTTACTGTTATAGTTTTTGTTATATATATTATTGTATATTTTATTTCAGTTAATTTTCATTTCAAGTCTTTTTTTTT
>NW_015560602.1:0-1157 GCF_001515605.1 Sinocyclocheilus anshuiensis | reverse complement strand
AATTTTAAATTCCATGCTGACTTTAAAGACTAGTAAAACTAGTATCCAAAAAGGGAAAAAAAAAACATTTTCACACCTCCATTAGTGATCTAATTTGGTTACGATGGCTGTCCAGATCCTCGTTCAGGTTAGACTTTTTCACCTGCAGCTCAGTCACAAGAGCCCTCAGAGGGGTCACAACCTCGTAGAACCGAATCTATGTGGGGAAAATAAAAACACATATGTACACACGTAGCTTTTAAGAACTGGGAAGAACTAATAGCACCAATAAATGTATCTAAAAATAGATCTTCATTTCCATTTCCAGTTGATAATTCAGTGCTTACTGCCACATATTCAGGGATGGTGAGTTTGTCCTCAGGCAGCTCCTTCAGCTCAGCGTACTTCTCCTCAGACAGCTCCAGGTCCCTCAAGCTCCTGCGGAGATCACCTGCTCGATCACACAGCTGACGGTTTGTCTCTTCCAGCTGCTTCTGTCTGAGCATGATGGTGTCCATCTCCTGCTTCCTCAAGACTTGCTGCTTCCTGCATAAGCAGAAGACACACTCAACCCTATAAAGCCTACTGTATCATATTTGATATATGAATTTATAAGACCTCTTAATGACAAACATGATCAAAACTTTGTTGAAAATCCTGCACAATCTTCTACATGCTTTGTGTCGTCTGATTAAGATTTAATTTTTACAAATTAAAAGTAGGAATATTTCAAAATGAACATTGACTGAACTGCAGCATTTTAGGTTTACTTGATTAAGCACTACTTGATTAAGCTTTTTTTATTATATTAAAATGTGAGTATCAAATGAATGTTTGAATGAATGAGAATGTTTATTTGTTCATTTATCAATCATCATTGTATTGCATTGCATGGTATGTTATGTTTTGCCTCCACAATAAAAAAAACTAGCGCTTCGATCATAATTCTGAGCATTTAAATATCATCGTACTAAGACACATTATTGGGAGATATAGAGTGACAACTGATATTTACAGGCATTTTATGTAAGTAATCTGTTATAAAGATCTCATTGATTTACATTACAAGCTATCAAACTTATTTTTTTTGGCCATATAAATAACAACATCTGCACCAAATTGGATATCATTGGTGTTTTTTCCTCCTCGAGTATGAGCTCCATATTCTCACTATATCA
>NW_015560601.1:0-1339 GCF_001515605.1 Sinocyclocheilus anshuiensis | reverse complement strand
TATATATATATATATTTATTATATATACAGTATATATACATTTTATAGCATATTTTTGCTGTCATTCAAGACTGTTTATTGTATAATACGCTGTGTATCTCCCTTTAGATGCTTAAACTATTCTGTTTTTTGCTTCATCAAGACAAATTATTTCACTCTCGCTTTCTCTCTCAATTTCTTTCCCTCTCAGCTTTACGCGCTATTCGGAGAAGGTACTCATCAGGTGGAGAAGAAGATGGCTGGAGTCATGGCCTTCAAAGAGTAAGCCAATAAAGCACGCCATCTCTTTATTTTCACAGTGCCCTCTAACCAGTAATTAAAGCTTACGTTAATTAAATAATTAGATATAACTTGCCTGGTTTTGATAATCAGCGATCAGTCATCAAGTTATAGCCCATCTGTCTACTCAGAGATTTACATTTAACCATTTTTGAAATCTAGCCACTAAGCGTCAAGTGCTGATCACTCTTACTATCGCAGGATGCTCGCTCATTATTTCATTTGTTTCTGCCTTCCTCTTTCTCTTTCTCTCTGTGTCTCAGATTCAGGGTGGTATCGGTAGGATGATCCTGAAGGAAGAGATGAAAGCCCGCTCCGGTTCCTATGACAACGACCCCTGGGGCAGCGCACGGAACTCCCGCAGTGGGAGCAGGGAGATGTTGCACAGCATGGGCCACAACAACACAGTTAACGGCTGTAAGTACTCCACTTGAGCTGCTGTATGACTGCAGATTATAGAGATGTGTGTTCGGAGGGGGTTGCTATAGGGTCATCAAAAACAGAGCGTGGCATATCATATTGGTCGCTGCATTTGATCCTTCAAAGCCAAACCTACTGTTTGTGTTTGTCTAAGACCAGCTTTTCCCTTTCAACAATCTCAATGCATGTCGGCAACAGGTCCGGTGTGGTTTTGACTGCATGCAGTATGGGAGTTGCTTTGCTTACCTTCAGTATGGCTGTCATCATTCAGCGTAGGGCGGCATGGTCAATGAAGATGTGGCACAGAGCCATCTAATTAAGGCAGTGGAGCTCTGGAACGCTTTACAGTGAAGGCAGACTTGAGTCAATGGTGACACAGCCAGCATATGATGATATAGGACTGTGATGCTGGGAGGGGGAATTCTGAGGGGTTTCAGGAATAGTGCAGACACAGCAACAACAAAAAATCCTATTACACTACAGCAATGCAGTGCCGTGCACCTGTTCTGGTTATTTCTTTGTCTCTCGCTCTTTTTTTTCACATACACACACTTCTCTGTGTTGCTGTTTTCCTTATATTAACACACAATCTGACCTTTCTATGTCCAACACCCTAATATTTTAGTATATGCATGATGTA
>NW_015560600.1:0-1906 GCF_001515605.1 Sinocyclocheilus anshuiensis | reverse complement strand
CTGTTCTAGTGGTTTTTGGATATTTTAATACAAAAATCTTACATAGTGCCTTTAAGTGAACTGTCCAAATGAATCAAACTGAATCCCGAACTATTTCTGTTGAATAAATATGATAAAAACTAAAAAAGACATTTGACTGAGATCTAAGACTAAAAAACAGCTTACAAAATCAGAGCTGATAGAAAACACACGACTTAATATAAAATATAATTTGAGAAAATGATTCTCAATTTGTCATATGGCAATCTTCCTCGAGACATTAGGATTCATCAGAAATATTTGACTGGGGCACAGAGGTAAAAAGTGTCTAGCGACGCCTCTGGCACCAAGTGATCTGTCCTCGGCTCTCAAGAAATCTGGCATTCATGCACTCAATGTGAAATTAAATCCAATGAGCTTTATAACCGTGACCTCACCTATACCAGCCTTCCCGTACCGATCCTCTCCACACATAACAACATACCCAGAAGGTATCCATATCCTGAAAATAATAAAACCACCTCGCTTTCGAAAAGAAATTCTCATCTCAATCTTAAGAAAGCTGCAGAAATCTATCCCAGCTCCAAGATTCTTCTATTCTAAAAACATATTAACACTGCCAAGGCAAAACCTCTCATTCTTTGTTCTTCCTTTTGTACAAAACATATTGATTTTGAGAAGAGAAGGACGGAACAATATGACCGGCACCACAACACTTCCTGGGCACAGTGCAAATGTGCACCAAAATATAACTAAGCAAAGTCCAACCTTAAGAGTATTCAGCCATATTTCTGCAATCATTCATACTACTGGAAGTGTCAAAACATTGATGTGACATGTGCGACTGCTCAGAGCGTCCAAACTGTAAGCCTTTAATCCGGCGCATGTTCCAAGCTGCAACCTGATACATTTGCCAATGTTATCAATGTCTGCGTCTGCGAACATGACAGCACTGCTATTCCACTGAGCCCCACGGCTGTTGCGACAGAATCCGCACTTCTGCGTGTGCATGAGAACACATGCATGGCACGACACGGATTATCCCGACGACACGGGGGAAACGAGTCGAGTGTTATGTGTGTAGTGACGTGTGAAATATGTTTATATTGAGAGACAGCTGACCTCTGAGATAACACTGAACACACTTACAAATGCACTGTTGTATCATTTGCACATGCAATCGATTTTGCTATCTGTAATAGTCCCGTAACGTTGCCTGGTAGGGATAAATTCAGATTGCATTTGTGTACTTACTGCAAAAAAAAAATCAGAACACTGTATTTCTCTATGCATAATAGCCTACGGGTTCAACAAAAGCTTCCTACTGTATCAGCCTCCCTTATGATATTGTACCAATCAATAAGGACATGCATGGGAAAAAAATCAAATCAGGGCTCCTGGAGATCTACTTTCCTGCAGAGTTTAGTTTGAACTCTTATACAGTGGTTATTATATATTTATATATAATTACATATATTATCTCATACAGTGGTCTTATACAGTGGGTCTGCAAGAAGAAAATGTACTGAAGGGGGTCCCTGGACTGGCATGCAAAATAAAAATTATGTTTATATCAGTCTTTTTTTTTTATTATTCTTTTTAAAATATATATTTAAATATAAATTTAAATGCAAAACATTCTATATGGACTGAAATGGAAAAAAGTGTATATATACACAGTCAATACTTTATTCCATATACATATACATTATAATTAAATATAAATATAATAACTGATATGCAAAACCTTTTTTTTTTGCATTTCAGTCCATATCTTAGGCAATTTCAGCTCATATCATATCAGTCAATTTTTTTAAATCAGTAAAAAAAAAATAGTATATTTACTATTTTATTTACATTTAAATTGAAATTTAAATGCAAAACATATGCTATGGACTGAAATGGAAAATATATATATATATATATA
>NW_015560599.1:0-2972 GCF_001515605.1 Sinocyclocheilus anshuiensis | reverse complement strand
CTCATCAACCACAGAGTCTTGAGTAGCCATGTTTTAAACTGCAAAGTTTGTACAAATATCTTAAATATTCATTCATTCTTGAAAGTTAAAGAATGTAAGAATGTTAATTATAATATTGATAAGAATACGAATATTAATAATCTGTTATAATAATCAACAGGTACGGTAGTGTGATCCTCATTCAGTGCTTATGCTGTTTGTTTAATAAATGGCGTGAAGAGAGTGGCTTAGAAGCCTTGTTATGTTTTGAAGGTGTTGTTCTGCTGTTCCAAGAGTCAGGTTGGACCAGTAATTCTATATTTAGTTAAGTTAATCAAATAACATTTGAATGGCTATAAAATCTTCCAGTGAGACACTATACATGGGAGATAAAACTGAATGTAAATCTAAAGAAACAATTGAGCAAATTGGTATCTAAGATTGTCCACTGATCTCGTAAAGATTAACAGTACAAGGACAATAACTTTGGTCAAATGTGACAAAAGCTTGAATCAAAAATGCTTTTAAAAAAAAATTAGTTTGCTGTTTAGTGCTCAGCTAGTGTCCTGTGATTAATGATGACATTAAAAGCATTATTCACTTGTATCTACCGTACTGTTGAATTACTCAAAATGCCAGTATATTTGCAAACACGAAAAAGATAATCGTATAGCAAAAATCTGTATAGCAAAAAATGTTATCCAAATTTCAACAGCTATAACAATGGTTAAAACACCTCTCAATGGAGGGCACTTCTATTCCAGGAGGTTAATAGTGATTTGATAGAGAATGGCTGTAATTGAGTTAAGTTGCTGCTTAATTAGGATGAAAAATTATCAAAAAGACATAGCATATGATGGTTACAGAGTTTTTATACAGACCTTTTAAATGGAGAGATTATAACTTCGTATTTCCCTGTGTGTTTCTCTCCCGTTTGATAGAGTTTGACAGTACTTTGAATTGAGCTTAAAGTCAGTCTTAAAAGACAGAACATGAGTGCAAACTGGTTTTTAGGGGGGAAAAAGGGTGTGGAACTTCCACTCACAGTTAAGGCTTGGCCAAATTGCCCTGGGGCTTTAACTCTCTCTGTGCATGTATTTGTTGTATAGACCTACTTCCTTGTCTACTAACGACTTCTAACTTGGTGGAAAATTTACCCACAGATGTTTGAGGATGCCAGAAGTTTTCCTCTAGCTCACAATGTGGTGATATGGTATCATAGCTTAAAGTAATGTCAAAAATATGACATTACTTTACATGTCAGGTTTAGTATCACAGAGAGACAGGAAAACTTTATATATGATTACATATATAATGTTACAGGTGACATTGCTTGCCTGGGAATAATATTAGGGGAAAAAAGTTAAATAATCCCACTTTCAGAGACAAATGTATAGAGTATAGAATATATTTAATGTTTGCTTGTTTCTTATGCACAAGAGCATGATCTATTTACGTCCACAAACTATGCTTCTAACCACAGGTCAAGAACTGTAGCGCCAACCATACAAGTTTGTTGGATGTTCGTTGTAACTGTGGTTTCACAAAATGCAAAATCGCTGAGCTATGTTAGTAATGTTGAAACTTATGACTTTAGGTGGCTAATAATGCTTCTAGGAAATGCACCTGTATGGAAAGTCATGTCAATTGGGTAGGGATAACAAACAGACATATGGAAAATTGAGTGTTTCAAATCTTTATAATGACTATAATTATTTTTATTGTACAAAAACTGTATTCTAACAATTTTTTTTATCAATTACCCTTCTCTTGAACACTGACAACCAGAACCTACTGTTGCTGTTGTTATACTGACATCTGGTGGCAGATCCAAGAATAACAACTCAATATAACCAAAATACTGATGAAACATTGTTCTCTACAAATAGCACTAATAGCACTGAATGCACTAGTAAATAAATTACATATAAAAATAGATGACATAAAAAGAGAGGGAAGAAGAATAAAGTGAGAGGGTTGTGATTAATTCAGCATCTCTCTCAAGTAGGGTTGCCAGTCGTCCCGTATTTAAAGGTAAAATTACGCGTCCTGTATCAAATCAATATGGAACACGATTTGTCCCATATTTTACAAAGGCCAACACATATTTGAATAAACTAATAAGTATTTTGCACTGTTTATAATACTAATAGCAGTTATAATATACAGTAATCAATTTCATAAGAAGTATTAGAGAAGCTCAATTGCGCGTGATTGTATTTTGGCGTCTTTGTTTCCATAGCGAGAGTGGAAGTCTCTAGAACGTGCAGTTTGCAGAGAAGCATTTCAGTTGCTTACAGTGGACTGTGTGACTTAAACGGATAGTTCATCCAAAAATGAAAATTCTGTAATCGTTTACACACCCACAAGTTATTCCAAACCTGTAATAATGTCTTTCTTCCGTTGAACACAAAAGAAGATACTTTGAAGAATGTGGGTAACTAAACAGCTGCTGGTCCTCAGTAACTTCCACAGTAGAGAAAGAGTCATTGGGGACCAGCAGCTGTTTGGTTACCCACATTCTTCAAAGTATCTTCTTTTGTGTTCAACAGAAGAAAGAACTTTATACAGGTTTAGAATAACCTGGGTAAATTATGACAGAACTTTCATTTCTGAGTTAACCATACCTTTGACAGACATCCGTGTTTCTAAAGGTATAGGCCTATTGTTTTATTAACATTTGGATAGTCTGTTATTATAATATTCTATACATTATCAGAGCTTGGTAGACATAATGACTATATTTTTTAGACATTATTAGACAGATGAATTAATAGGGTGTAATTAATAACATTAATTATAATCAATTTATTAATTTATCATTTATATTAATCATAAATGCAGTATACTGAGAGACAAACTCAATCTCCGAACCTTGGGAAGTAGTAATAGAAGATTGAGGGATTGATTTTGATTTAGAAAACAACATAAATTTTGTTTTATCAACATTTAAAGGGGTCCTATTATGCTTTTTCACTTTTTTAATTGTAGTC
>NW_015560598.1:0-515 GCF_001515605.1 Sinocyclocheilus anshuiensis | reverse complement strand
GGGAACCATGGTTACATAAGTAACCTGAGACGTTTTCCTCCCATACTGCAAAAAGTGGCATAATGTGGCATAATGGACTAAGATGATAAAGACCAAACTCAATATGCTCCTCTTCATTATTAAAACACAACTAGTATGTACAGACAAGCAGGTGAGCCCAGAATAAACGCAACACGTAACGTTTAGCATTTTCCCATATAGAATAAACTGTCTACAGCCCTTTTATATCATTGTCTTTGTCCATTAAACTACATTACATGTTTTATTTATAACGATTTTCTATGGGAGGAAAACGTTTAACATGCAATTTAACGCATTGCATTCTGGGCTCGTCTGCTTGTCTGTACAGAGTTGGTCCTATTAATATCACTTAATGCACGCACGTTCATATCTGCTGGTCTGTATATTGTTTGCGTCAACCATAAGACTTAGAGTGAATTTGATCTTTATCACCTTAGTTCGTTATTATGCCACATTAAAGGGGTCATATGATGCTGCTAAAAAGAACATTATTT
>NW_015560597.1:0-1181 GCF_001515605.1 Sinocyclocheilus anshuiensis | reverse complement strand
ATTTAATAATTTATTTAAAATATATAATTTAATTATAAATTGTAATATTATCATTAAAATATTATACATCAGAAATAATTATTACTTATTGTTAGGCACTTTTTAAACAAGTAACATGAAAGAGATTTGCATTTTTCATGTCACTCCAGGTGACAGACGAAGGTTTAACTGAGGAAGAAGAGGTGAATGAGGACTTTAAGGATCACCCACACGATGAAGGTGTGATTGGTAATGATTTTCCTTCATTAAATCTCATTCGTAATTGTAATTGCTCTGTTGGCTGAATTGACCTGCTCTGGTTTGTGTTTTCAGGTCCTGCTAATAAGTCTAACACAGTGGCTATAATAAAGCCGGATGTGGTGGCACACGGCAAAGCAGATGAGATTATCATGAAGGTAAGTGAAAAATTATATATTTTCACAGTCAGTCATTTGAAATGTGTACGCTGTTAATATTTACACAACAATATGAAGTTAAATAAATGATGAAGAACATTTTTTTTGCCTCCTTTTAATTTGCTTATATTCATATGGTATTTTACCCTTTGCACATGGATAAACAGCTGAACTCTATTTATTCCTGAATGCATGTTTTGTTTGTAGATTCAGGATGCGGGTTTTGTGATTTTGGCCCATGAGGAGAGAACGCTGAGTGAAGCAGAAGCTCAAGACTTCTATCAACACAAAGCCGCAGAGGTAAAATGAAGAAAAAGTCTAAAAATAGAACGTGTTTGTGAATATTTTTGCTGATGGTGTGTAATGGCGGAATGCCAGGTTGTCATGTGAAGTGTGTGTGTGTGTTTGTGTGTGTTCTTCCAGCCTTACTTTCAGGAGCTCATCCAATTTATGTCGAGTGGCCCGTCACATGTGCTGGTCATTTCTAAGACAGAGGGCTGTGAGGACGTCATCCCAGCCTGGCGGGAATTCATCGGTCCACCGGATGTCGAAGAGGCCAGGAGGACGCAGCCGGAGAGGTACTTCATTCCCAGGAAAATAAATATATAGACTTTACATAGGAGTGACACATGAACAGAAGCAGTCCCTCTGACATTTGCATTATGGTAATGCAAAGAAAATCAAATTTATTTAATGATGAAATTTTATCAAGGTACTATATATCTATCTATCTGTCTATTTATCTATCTATATATATCTATATATATATATATATATACTGTATGT
>NW_015560596.1:0-757 GCF_001515605.1 Sinocyclocheilus anshuiensis | reverse complement strand
ACTTCCAGTTTTGATAACGTTTATGGATAATACATAATGAAAAATCACATTTAATAATTTAAAGTATCAAATTTAAATAACAGTTCTGATGTTTGCAATATGTCCATGAAGTAAATTGTCAGGATTGCAGAATTAGTTCACTACTTTTCTTTCTAAAATGTTCATACTTCAGTATTACTTTCAACCTTGGGATTTGTGGGAAACTTTCAAATCAGTTCATTTAGAGCTTTGCTCTTTCTCAAAAGATTAATCCTACACAGCATGCAACCTTTCTTTAGCTTATTTGTGAGAGGAAAAAATCTACAGAATGTAATGTATTTCACATGTAATGTATCTCTGACACATTTGCTTTTTTGAGCAGCTGTGCCTGTATTCTATAATTAAGCCTCTATTACTGCCGTTCCACTCCTGTATTAACTGTCAGATATCATCACTTTGCAGAGAAAAGGTCAAAGACTCTACAGCCAAGAGTACTGTAGTCTCAGTCTGGTTTAGTTGACTTGTTCATATCAGAGTTAGGGCTCCCCGTGGTGCAGCCTGGTGAAAATTTGTTTACAAATCCCAGTAAAGTTACCGCTTCCTGGCTGGAAGCACACCTGCCCCTTTGAGATGGCCTTTACACATTTAGAGCTGTCAAGCATCAAGACCAGTCAGAAAGAGAGTGGAGTGGAACAAGGTGGGCATGTGTCATTTCTGCTGACTGCTCCAGAGGGAAAACGCACGCACGGTCGCACACGAGCACACACACACACACACA
>NW_015560595.1:0-831 GCF_001515605.1 Sinocyclocheilus anshuiensis | reverse complement strand
TATATATATATATATATATATATATATATTTATATATAATCAGAATGTTTAACATGATTAATGGAAAAACTGATAGTAAAATTAGTGCTGTCAATCAATCTACTTAATTGCACCATTTTTTCTGAAAGTTAAAGTTTTTAAATATACTTTTTTATTGCAAAAATTTCACATTCAATCGTCAAATTAATGTAGAAACAACGTAAAGACAGTATATTTTTAATATTTGTTTAGTGGCATCTTTTATTATGACTCAAGTCAAGTATCACTGATACCAATACTACTGATGTCTTTAGGAAATTGTTCTTTTTCCCCCTAATATTTAACCTATTGACTTAGGCGTTCAACATTACAGTATAATTGAGAGCTATCAATTTTAACATTTAATAGACTTTAAAAAATAACAACTTCTAATTTAAGTGAACTTAAAACAATCTTCACATAAACCCATTATAATAAATGTCATATTTACCTGTGCCCTTCAGCAAGTAGGAAATATACAGAAATTGAATAAAGTTATCAAACACTAAATTCTAAATTAAATATAGATGAATCCTTAAAGCTACAAAAGTTATTGATTTCCTTTTTTCTTTTGTTCTTTGATTAACAGACATCACAGCAGCTGGGTTATTAGTTATTTGGCTGCTATTACTTTAAGAGCAGCTGCTGCTGAACGTGACGCGGATCTGACACACATGTTCATAGTTTCATTCGTGCTTTAATATGAAATGATACAGGCTACAGCGTGCGCCACCGTATTAGTGCGTGTAATTGAAGAGCACATGCTACAACAACCCTCTACATTGCGAGTAAATCACTCACATATGCGACTAA
>NW_015560594.1:0-818 GCF_001515605.1 Sinocyclocheilus anshuiensis | reverse complement strand
TAACGTTAAAAAAGTGAAATCGCAATGAACCACCCCTTTAAAGGAGATAAGAATATATAGACAAGCCTTGACTGCTGTTTTGTAATTTTTTTTACCTGAGGAAAGTCTGGTAGGTTACTCCTTGATGTAAATACATGTTCCTAACAGAGCAACCCACCGCTTGTGCCCTGACCTTTAACCTTTGATCTCCGAGCTCACCATGTGGTGTCAGCACTGTCTCGCTGTGTCTTCACTTGAACATAGCGGGCTGCGTTGAACACCCACCCACCCGCACAAACACACACACACACACACACACACACACACTCCTAAAGAGCAATGTTTCATGTTTTTAACATGTTTGTTTGTGAGCTTTCAGTTTTAAAATATTGCTGACGCTGCCTTTTTTAAACCAGCTTGAGGAACTGAAGTGTGTTAAGTTTCTCTGATGTATTCTGCACGTGTATTTAAAGCATTCCTCTCCTCTCTAGATTAAATTAGCTACTCTAGCAATGCAGGGTTTGGGTAGTTAAAACTCTAAGTTTGGTTGAGGGCATCTAAAAACTGCCTGATTGTAAATATCTTCCACCACAGTGCTCAGATCTGCTATAATGACACGATGTATGTGGTAACAATGCAGCACAAGCCTCACAATCTGTTATTATGCTTTATGAAGGACCCAAACATGTGGCTCTTTATGGACAAACCTCAGAGTCAATCAAACATCCCGTTCTGTTGGCACTGGACATATAGACAAACACATGTATGTTTAAATCCTTGAGAATACACAAGAATTACATGAGAAGCCAAATTGCATAAGATATAGATTTTTTTTTTTT
>NW_015560593.1:0-2217 GCF_001515605.1 Sinocyclocheilus anshuiensis | reverse complement strand
ATTTAAGGGGGTCTGAATACTTTCCGTACCCACTGTATGTTCACACATGGAGGCTATATTTAATACACCTATAAACACATCATACTCCATCTGCTCTGCACTCGTGACAATCAACACAAAGAGAATGTGTGAGGGGAGGGTTTTTCCCATCATTACTCAGCTTACGTCCTACAAAGAGCAGCTGTCAGATGACTCAATGGAACATTTCATATGAGGGTTCAATGGTGAGAAGACATGGCAAAAAGGATATTTAGAAACTTCATTATATCTTAGCTAAATCACGTTTTAATTTGAACTAGTTTTGAGAAGGTTAGTGAAACTGAAAACAGCCTAAATTGTAATTATTTTCCAAACAATGCTCTTGTACATGTCTTCTGATTAATGCTTATCTTGATGTTCTTCTCTCCACTTTAACTGTAAATCCAGATCAGATAATAACAACTGCAGTAATCTACAGAAGTCCATTATCAAGCATCCTCAAATCATCCGCACACCTGCTCATCTCCTTTGAATCCTTCAGCACCACAGACAATGAATCATCATGATGCATCTGCTCAAACATGAGGACTTCTGGTGACGACCAGAAACACAGGAGGTCTACTTCAGGACAAACATTTCCCAGAGATGTTCAGTTCATTATAAACTGAGTTTCACTGTGTTGTGTGTCGATAGTTCACAGTTCTGTCCACATCCAGCAAGCCTAACTGTAAGGAAGAAACATTCAACATCACAAACATGACTAAACTTCTGAGTTGACAGGAAGTAGATGAACAGACCTTAATTCATTCCTGAAACTGTAAAGTAAATAAAGATAAGATAAGATCAGATAAAATGTTTACTGACCTCTGGCAGATCTTCCTTCTGAAGGCAGTAGATGATCTGTGTGTATTCTGACATGTTTTGCTGTTCTATGATTGTCGGATCTACAAACACAGACAGTGAGGATATTTTGCTAGTATATTTAATATCAGTATGTTCTGTAGTTTTCTGCCATCTAGTGAAATATGATGGCATGACAATGGATACTAACTGGAGATACACTGCAAAAATTGTCTTGTTTTTTAATTATAAATATCTAAACATTATTTAATCAAGGTGCATTTAATTGAGAAGCAAAATTACTTAAGATATTATGTCTGATTTTCTGGAAAATTTATCAAAATTTTGTTAGTTTTTGGTTAAAATGAGAAAAAATATCTGCCATTGGGGTAAAAAAAAAAAATCTTGAGTCATTTTGCTTCTCACGTAAATCCACTTTGATTAAAGAATGTTTAGATTTATACTAAAAACAAGGCAAAAATACTAAGTAAGAAATCCTTCAATAATATAGTAAGCTTTGTCAGTTACTTACCCTTTTGTTGTGCTTGACACAATTTCCTGCAGCAGCAGTACATCATTATAACAGCAGACATGAACACCAACAGCCACACACTGACTATTATCATTAGAATCACATACGAATGCTGGCTCTGTTCTGTAATGAACACAGAGAGAAACACTTTCTGTTCTGAATTCAGCCAAAATAATATTAAGTGTCAGTCTATATATAGGAAGCGTCAGTCTTACAACGAGCAACAGATAAGTAACATCACTGACCTGCACATGTGTGACAGAGTTGACTGATGTCCAGATGTCTGGTCTGGTTGCTGATGGGATTGTTGAGCACACAGCTGTAGGTGTTTTTATCCTGATATTCCACCTCCAGAGGTAGAGAGAGACTGATGCTGAGATCAGACACACTGATGCTGGACAATAAACTGTTTCCTTTGTACCAGGAGAGAGTCACATCACTCACATTCACAGCTGAACACAACAGTGAACATTTAGACACTGATGATCCTGATGATGATGAAGAACAGTTTGAAGAGTTACTGGTGAACACAGGAATGGAAAGAGGAGCTGGAAAACATGAAAGACCAAGTATGTATTATACTCAACAAACTATAATAAAATTAATATGACACAAATGTTTTCTTGCAAGGCTAATCAAAAAGAAACCAGCATTTTAAATGCAAGGCTGAGAAAGAAATGAATGCTTGGAAATCTACTGTAAAACAATGACTGATCATTTGAGCAGCTATTTCATATATTATTTTAACATTTAGTAGGTAATTTCAGTTGTAGTTTGGGAATTTTTGGGCACCATATATCATATATCATTTACAGCATTGTGAGTTCAGACTAGAATTAAAAATGAATGAACAATCCTAGCATTAG
>NW_015560592.1:0-1156 GCF_001515605.1 Sinocyclocheilus anshuiensis | reverse complement strand
AAAAATATATATTCAAAAGAAAATATAGCTTGTTTTTCATTTAAAAAAATCGCTTTCTCATGATTGTAATGCATAAGAAAATTCAAACATTTTAAAATCTGACCAAAGTCTGATCAAATAAAATCACTTCCCATATGATTTATGCTTCAAACAAATATATGCCAGTGCGATTAGACAAAACACACTCCAGATGCGTTCTCTGACAACAGCACTGAGGTTTAAAGATATTTCGAGCATTATTTCTGCAGTGCAGGAGCTGATAAATCATAATTGCAGCTCTAGATCCAGTAAAACATTTATCAAGCTCCACCTGATGTTCTGACCGACTCCTCAGGACTGCATCAGGTTTATTATTGCAGATGGTTGCGTTGTAAAGCGGCGGGGCTGTGTGTGGTGAACGAAGCAGATATCGCGCAGGTGACGCGTGGCTTTGATGTAGCAGCAGAACAAAGCCACCTCGCCACACGGATCCATCCGCCGCCTGTTTACCAGCTTCTACATCTCGAGTCTTTGTTCTTGGTGACGTTCGGTCTCAACATGCGGTGCATTATTCATGACGTTACGTGACAGCTGAAACTTTATTTCAGCGCTCAAGAAGAGAATCAGTTAAATTGGACAAAAAAAAAAAAAAAACCCAGAAAGTCAGATATAGACGGGTTCTGCTATTTATGTGTCTTTTCCTGTGATCGTATTACAGAGGATCTCTCGCGTATTACACCGAGAAAAACATCAGCGGGACCATAACAGATCCTTCCCACCTAATTAGCTCTGCATCTTGAGGACGCACCGGGCTACATGATGCTCCAGCGTGCGTTAGATGAGAGATTTTAATGACTGACACACACAGTAACTATAAATCAGAGCAGACGATAGGGTGAATCACACCAAACCTGTTTCTTCTTTTAATGAATGTAAAAACACATCAAGAACATGTCCAGGTCATATTTCACTTGAAAATCAAAAGAAAAAAAAAAACAAGATTTTTCTTTTTAAATAAAAATAATATTTTCTGGAATATACATTTAATAAAACATTTTTTTAAAGAAAATTAAGCCTGTTTTAGCCCATTTCTCATTATTTTAATGCATAAGAAAATTCTTACATTTAAAAAAAAATTAAGTATTCATATATCACTTCAGTAATTGTTGCACTGCAT
>NW_015560591.1:0-1301 GCF_001515605.1 Sinocyclocheilus anshuiensis | reverse complement strand
CCCAGGACTCTGATAGTGGGTGACTCTATTATCAGAAACATCAGTCGCAAGACTACAACGACATATTGCCTTCCGCAAGAAGCCGTTTCTGATGTAAACAAGGAACTTTGGAAAATTCTTTAAGATAATGTTCAACATTCTCCATAGCATTTTAAAGAGGCAGTTTCTCAATAGAATTCAAATAGATTGCACATTTTAGCATCATCTTTTAGCAGCTTTTAGCATCAGTAATGGCTTGCGCAAATCTTATTACACTTTTCCAGCAAGCTGGTGAACTGCGCAGAGTATACTATGATTCGCACGCTGCTCGTGCACAATTAAAAGAACTACGCTTCAGTCATATTGTGCTGATAACTGGTCCGTTCAATTCGTATGTGAAGTTAGCGCTTATAAAAGCGCCAAAGGCACGATTTAAACTATTAATTAATAGCCTTGTTCTAGATTTCCAACAAACGCAAAAGCACTCTTGAAGCTGTAATAATAGCATATTGGCAAAACAAATCTGGCAGACGGTGCGTATTTGTGTTTGTGCTCTGGAGAGCGTCAAAGGTTTCTGTTTTCAACGTGTTTCTATTGCACTGAGCAGTGTAGCCAATCATAGGCATGTCTGTTGATTTTTTGAACGCAATGGCCAGTCAGAGTTGTTGAAGTCAGAATCCACTCACCACAAAAGGAGACACTTAGCTCACGAGACACAACACAACACAACACAAGAGATTTCAAAATGAGAATGTGATAAGATTTTTATACAGTATTTAAAAAAAAACCTCAATGACAAAATACATGCCTGGAAATGTTTTAACTTATCATCTTGTAAATGTCATTTCAGTTCTATTTTCTGAGTATGAATTATCATATGCAGTAAAAGACTGATATCCAAGCACTGTAAAAGGTTTTGCCACAAACGCAACTGACTGGCTTCTCTCCTGTATGATTTCACATTAGTCTCTTCAGACCTTAGAACTGTACATTAATTATGAGCTTCTGAAACTGTGTTTTACCTCCTAACTGAACTCCTTTCCACAAATTCAACATAGAAATAAAAATAGTATAAATAAAAAAAATAAAAAAAATTAATGTAAGTAGTTAAAAAATACAATTTAAAATAACTGTTTCTACTTTCGTATATTTTAAAATGTAATTTATGGCAAACTGATGGCAAAGCTGAATTTTCAGGAGTCATTACTCCAGTTTCAGTCTCACATGATGCTTCAGAAATCATTTTAATATGTTGATCAGATGCTCAAGAAACATTTTATATTATTCATAATGTTGAAACAGTTGTGCTGTTTAATATTTTT
>NW_015560590.1:0-585 GCF_001515605.1 Sinocyclocheilus anshuiensis | reverse complement strand
GGCTCGGGACATCCGAGGTATTGCCATGAGTCCGGTAAGGAGGTGGAGGCGGCGGAGGAGCATCCCGGCCATTTCGTGATGGCTGCCCAGGAACTGGAGGAGCTAGTAAAAGAAAGAAGTCATGTTGAAACAACAAGCAAAGAAATTATATTTCTCATGCACCATAGTTCAACTCCATATGACAGCCATATGACAGCTTTGTGTGAGGTTTAATCTGGGGTTGACATGCCCCATCCAACTTTTTTTATGTTATGATGAAGTTATGTGAATAAAGGTTTAAATTTCGATCTATTCCTCAAACAAATATGATCATGACTCAGAATAAAGGGCCTTAAATGTTATAAACTATATCTATAGTGATTTTGTGGTGTCCTTTAAGGAAACTGAGAGATGTGGTTACAATGACAGATGTATGAAAAAGAGAAGCTTCAAAATTCTACTTGTGTGTTAAACAGAAATTAAATAGTAAATAATGACAAAATGTTTTTATGTGAACTATTCTTTAAAAAATTAATCAAGAAAAACACTAACGTTTAAAAGTTTTGGGTCAGTAAGTTGTCTTTTTTTAATTGAATTATATATATA
>NW_015560589.1:0-582 GCF_001515605.1 Sinocyclocheilus anshuiensis | reverse complement strand
GTTATATATCACACAGCATTGTAGCTGAGCAAGTTGAATATTAAAATGCACTCTCAACTGTCCTCTCAATTTCAGTTTTAATATGATTTCTTGGCATGACAAGTAATGGTACATTTGAAGAGTTCAGATGCAAAAGCCTCTAAGTGCCATCTGAAATTTTCTTCTAAAATAACTATAAAAAGATAAATTGATTGACATTATACAGTAAAATAAATGTAGAGATGAAGCCAAGAAAATAAGGAAGAGTAAATAATAAGAACAAAATAATTAGAGAGAGACTTGAAATTCTCTCTACTTCATCTATTGATTCATTTTATTGAATCAGTTCATGTTATGTAAATCAAGCTGTTTTTACTATTTGTGGATAGCTTGACTCTCAAAAACCGTCTGAATGAACTGATTCTATTCTTGTGTAGAGCTTTTTTTAGTGAAACAGTTTGTAACAGTTACTGTAATACTGTTGTTAATCACTTGATGTGTTTTCTAGTTTTACTAGTTGTATTTTGTGTAAATCTGAGGATCTGATTGAGGTCCTCATTGTTTTTGTTCCTAGATAGATACGGATTTGATTATAAAATATTA
>NW_015560588.1:0-967 GCF_001515605.1 Sinocyclocheilus anshuiensis | reverse complement strand
TAACGGCATTTTATGGTTAAAGATACAGACTAGTGGAAAAGGAACAAAAAGGGCGGAAAACCATTCTGTGTGAGAATTAAAAATGTAAAATTTACTGGTAAAGACAGTCCGTAAATTTTAGGACAGTTTATTAAACTCTCTAACGTTAATTAAGTTTCATTCGTGATGTTACCCTGAGAGGAAAAAACGCGTTTTTCACATCAGACTGTTCTTATAATTAGATTTTATAATTGTATAATTGTCCTGTTTTAATATTTTACGTGACATTGTGGTTATATGTTTAAACATTTGTTTAAATAAGATGTTTGAGTAAAAAGACATTTACCTCAGTGCTGCAGGTGTCAGAATGTAGCCGGGCTGTGCGTGCGGTGGACACGGGCCCTTATATATGCCCGCTGCCAGGTTTCGCGGGCTTAGCACGCGAGTAAAAAAATGTTTTATTTATTTATTTATTGAAAATGTAATGTACAGTTATATAATGATACCTTGCTTTATATTACAAAAAATCTCTATCTATCCCCAATACTGTTATGTATATATATATATATATAATCACATTTTGCTAAGCAACATTATTTCATTTAGCTAATTTTTAAAAAATTATGGAAAGGATCACAAATTATGCAAATGGACCAATGTGCTTTTATAGATGTTATGTTATGTTTGCTCATAAAATAAATCATTTATTTATTAAATGTATGAGATTAGAAATGTCTTACCTGTCTCCCCATGTTCTTTTCTAGTGGGTTGTGAAAAAAAAGATGAGTCAAGTACTCCAATGGCAACAATTTATTTCTTTCCCCAAAATGAAGACAGTGTTCAATCTTGTGGTTCTTTGTGGCCTTTACACATTGAATTTTTTCAATGAGAATTTGAAATCCACTTCGAGTCGCTGACCTTATGAGTTTTTCAAGATCTCAAGTTCTAAATGATCTAAGCTAACAGAATGTGTTAAAAATGTAAAAGA
>NW_015560587.1:0-951 GCF_001515605.1 Sinocyclocheilus anshuiensis | reverse complement strand
AAAAAAAAAAGAAAGTAGTGCTTTTGTTACACAATAATTATTTAAACTGAACAAAAAAACTACAAATATATTCTCAGCATTTATAACCAAAAAAAATTATTGCTCAGCAAATCAGCATATTACACTGTAAAAAACAAATCTGTAAAAAATTATGTATATTTTTAATTATATTGATTGTATATTAATTTTGTGCACTTCATTGCATTATGTTTTAAGGGTTAACAGAAATGTCCATGAAAATTGTGGGTAATGTACTGGCAGAAAATTACCAGTACACTTTATTTTTTTTTATTATTATTATTATTATTGTAGAATTATCTTTGAAGGATTGTGTGACAGGAATAAATTCTATTTTGAAATTTATTAAAATAGAAAACATTTATTTTAAATCATATTTCACAATGTTACTGTTCCCTTTCGAATGGGAACTCGCACTGCCTTCCCTAGAGGGCGCTCTGGGGAATGCCTCCAGCTTGACAGGTGTCTGAAGCATGAGTCTAAACACGACAATGAACTTGACATTGGCAGGCGGCAGCCTATGACATAACAAATGGTGCGACCAAGAGTATAAAAGAGCACCTGTGAAATACATCATCCTCTTTCTCGTCTTCAGGAGACTGTTTGTTTGTACATGAGTTAGGAGCTCATACGTTTACCTCCCGAGGGAGCAGAATGCTCACATTGAAAACACATCTCAATGAAAGCTCTGTTTGCCGTCCCTATTCTTGAGGAATGTGGGACTGCTTTTTTGGGTGGAATTCTGTCTTCTCTACGAGCAAGCTGGATGCGCTAGTTATGATGCATTCACGAGACTGACTACAAGAGACAGATAGGAACTTCTTCCTTTCTGCTCTCTCCTGAGGGATAGTACCCACATAGCAATTTTTCTCTGGCCCAGCTCCGGCACACACAACCAGCTTTTGCTTGGCCCACATACCGCAATGTATTACG
>NW_015560586.1:0-519 GCF_001515605.1 Sinocyclocheilus anshuiensis | reverse complement strand
GGTTTTAGGAAGCCAAACAAATTAGAATAGAATAATAATAACAACGACAATAGTAGCCATATATTGTAAAACAATTGCACTGTAAAATAAATTAAAATGAATATTTCATAGGTCTGATCGCCTGAACAATGTGTGCGCTTCGCTTTGAAACACGCAACAAAAACAGACTTGATATAAACCAACTACATGTAAACCTTGTGTGTTTCGACAGTATAACTTAATAAAGATAACTTAGTCCAACACTGTTTTTTAGTGTGCACGCTTCATGTGTTGGCGCTCAGAAAAAGCGCATGTCAGAACAGCATGCGAATGAAATGTTTAATGAAATGAATGAAATGTGCAAATAAGTGCAATGTCCCATACCACTGAGGTAACATTTGAAGTGAATGCATCTCATGTTCTGCAGTATATTGAGATACTGCAACTGCAACTGATACTGCGCCAGAACTGCAACTGATATTGACTTAAAGACATTGCTCCCCAAATTTCATCAGCATGTTTCCTGCCACACTAGAGGAG
>NW_015560585.1:0-3476 GCF_001515605.1 Sinocyclocheilus anshuiensis | reverse complement strand
GTAATGCATTACTTTTAAAAGTAACTTTCCCCAACACTGCTTAGAAGTAATGAAATTAATAATGAAAGTATTATAATTTTACTACAGTTGAAATCATTCAAATTATTAAATTTATTTATTATTTTGTTAAATTTTACACAGAGATGCAGACCAAAAACACTGCTGAAAACGTTTATTTTTTTTTTAAGTTCATAGAGTTTAGCACATTCACAAATCCTTTCATTACAAATAAATAAATAAATAATCAGATTAAGAGATTCACTGTGCAGTGTTGTCGGCTTCATTGATTATAATGGGAGTTTTCACTCCGTCAGTAAAGTTGCAGCGCTGAGCTTCATTGATTATAATGGGAGCGCTCTTTGCTTGCTTTTGTATATAATATAAATGTGTGTCATGCTGTTAACTGCACATTTCAAGGTTTCTGAATTGACAAACTTATTTAAATATGGGATTGAATCCAAAACTGCAATGATTGACAGTGATAATCACAGCAATGGACAGAACAAAAACCTGATATTGTATAGATCTGTGCATCTTGGAATGTAAATGCAAACTAATAGATCTGCCATTTGTTCTATGTAATGTGTTACTTCTTATAGTAAGACTGCACTTCTTGTATATTTCAATGATAGCAATTGAATAATAGTTCAATAATAAAAACATTTTTTTTTAATTGTATCGCATTTTATGAGTGCGCAGCACTGAGAAGTGCTGTTTATGTTGTTTATATATTTATGCTTGAACACAAGCAACACATTTGTTACTGCAGAAATTCATGCCGTGTTCATTAATTCAGTTATCCGCTTATTTGTCACCTAATGTATCAATTTCATATTGATAACGAGGTATTAGATTCTGGGATCATAGTGAAGCCAAAATTGTGGTATTGAGCCAACCCTAATCAGCAGAATATGGTAAAACCATGTTTCCAATGCAGTAACAACAGAATATCAATAAAACACAATACATCTCAAGCATTTCTTTTAATGAACATTAGATTAGATTTGAACATATTGTTAATGAATTGATATTGATTCTCAACTTTAAAATCACTATTCAAAGTCTACATTTAATGTATTGTTCAATGTACACTTTAAATCCATTTGTGAACGTGCTTGTGAGCAATATAATGTAAAGCACATTAAATACCTTTTGGTAGATGATGATGTTTCCTCACTTAAGTTTGGTGGAGGATTATGTGACCGGTCACTCTTCACAGACACAGAGCTGGAAAAATGTGAACCTGATCTTTCACTAACACAAACCAGAAAAAAAAAATACTTCAGTCTCATTTGGAGAGATTTAATTTAATACAATTCAGTATAGCTGTAGATTTCCATTTCTCACTACTATAGATAGTTGTATTTATGTTTGGTTGCCTGTTCTGTCTTTCCATGGTGAATGTATGCCCCCTAGTGGCTTTCTGTGTAATTGTATTGTTGAAAAGACTGAGCTCGCTAAAGAGTAAACCAACTTAACAGACATCTCATTCTGTGATTTCCGGTTTTATCCAGTCAAGTTATCACATAAACCTTAGTGGAGAAATTAGCTAACAAAGCAATGTAATGTAAAACGAACAGTCACTGTACAAAGACACAGAGCTGAACACATGTGAGTCTAATCTTTACACTGATGACACAAAGAACAGAAAAAAAGAAAAATACTCAATCTATTGTTTTATTCAGTAAAGTTCTATCACATTTACCACAGTGAAGAAATTAGCTAATGCAATGCTCTAATGTAAAATACCTTTTAGTAGATGTTGCCTCACTGAATTTCGGTGGTTCATTTCTTGAACAGTCACTCTTCACAGACTCAGAGCTGGACACATCTAAGCCTGATCTTACACTAACGACACAAACAACAGAGAGAAAGAAAAACAATTACAGGAGACAGAAAAGATTGCATGTGATTAAATACAGTATAGCCGTGATTTTGTCCTTCTCATAACTATATATGAATGTATTTATGTTTGGTTGCCTGGAGTTTTTCAATGGTGAAGTTTTATATCTAATGTGTATTTAGTGTCTACCTATGTAGCTCCAGACTGAGTTCAGTAAAGGTTAACAGACACCATTTCTGTGATCTTTTGTTTTGGAATCTGGAATATCTAGCGGTGAAATGCCTTTCTGATTACATCTGTTTACATACCACCACTGACTAATTTCAGGCCAGCACTGGAGAAGTTGCACAGCACTATTAATAGCCCGCTAAGTGCACATCCGGAGGGAGTTGTGATTGTAGCAGGAGACTTCAATCATGTAGAACTGAAATCAGTATTTCACAAGTTTTTCAAGTGCATCAATTTCCCAATTTCCCAATTCCAGGGACAATAATATTCTGGATCAGGTCTATACTAACATCCCAGGGGCATATAATGCTGCAGCATCTCCACATCTTGGCATGTCAGAACACATCTCGCTGGAAATGACCCCGGCATACAGACCTCTTATCTGCCGATCAAGACCAACTGACTGGGGAGTGTTTAAAGAGAATGCGGATATAGAGGAATACACCTCATCTGTCTTGGCCTATTTGCATTTCTGCACGAACTCTGTCTTGCCCACTAAATCCATCAGAGTGTTTCCTAACCAGAAACCATGGCTGGACCATACGGTGCGGCCTTTGCTTAAAGCCCGGGATGTTGCCTATAGGTCAGGTGACCTGCTGGCTTACAGAAGAGACCGGAGGGATCTGAAGGAAGGTATACAGGCCAGAAACATTGCTGGAGATTCCACCCACCCGGGTCATAGACTTTTTGACCCCCTGCCCTCAGGGCAGAGGTACAAGACCATGAAAACACACACAAATAGATCAGACTTAGAAACAGATCATTTCCAAGAGCTATGACTTCCATTACACCCCTTGCATTTACACCCTCCAGCGAATGACATAATTTGCACTTTTTGTTGCAACTGTTGCTTTTTGTTATGTATTGTTGGTAGCTATTCATTGTTGTTGTTGTTTTGTTTTTTTGTTTGTGACTGAGACTCACCAGACATAATTTCGTTGTACTATGTACACTAACAATAAAGTAAATTGAATTGAATTTATTCAGTAAAGTTCTATCACATTTACCACAGTGAAGAAATTAGCTAATGCAATGCTCTAATGTAAAATACCTTTTGGTAGATGGTGTTTCCTCACTGAATTTCGGTGGTTCATTTCTTGAACAGTCACTCTTCACAAACACAGAGCTGGACACATCTGAGCCTGTTCTTACACTAATGACACAAAGAACAGAGAGAGAAAAAAAACTTTACTACAGAAGGTTCCTCTGTCTCAGTTGAAGAGTTTAGTTTAATTCAAATTATGTCTTGGTCTGAGATTTCATCCCAAAAACGGATCAGGTCAGCTACAATGGAATCTAAACTGGTAAACAGTCAAGTGAAGCACTGGTTCCTCACCCTGCACAATATCCATTTCACCATAAAATATACAGTATCTCACAGAAGTGAGTACACCCCTCACATTTT
>NW_015560584.1:0-1931 GCF_001515605.1 Sinocyclocheilus anshuiensis | reverse complement strand
TGTGTGTGTGTGTGTGTGAGTGAGTGTGTGAGAGTGTGTGTGTGTTCATTTGATCAAAAATACAGAAAAAATGTTAAATATTCTTGGAATTTAAATCAGCAGTTTTTTTTCATTCAGATGAGCTCTGAACACAAACACACACTCAGCAGCTCAGCGCGCGTCACACCTTTACCTGACACACAAAAGCGCATTAGCACACTGGACGCAGATAAAGAGGCTTTTGTTCCCTGATAATCCATCTGTCGCACACTCACTGTGTGGAAACTATCAGCCATTGTGGCTCATGGAATGTTGGGCTCAGTGACACTTCCTGTTGCAGGACAGTGCACTTCCTGTCACCTTCCTCCTGCTGTCAGAACTGGACGGTCGTTTTCAGGAAACAGAAAACAATGTTCCCGTCCGTCACCATTTTAATGAGTTTGAAAGAATTTCACTGAGATGAAAATACTGTTTTCTCTTAAATGTGGTATTTCTCAAAAAATGATGCAAAAATATGTATGCAAACTTTCTCTTTGTTAGATCCACAGAGAAAAAAAAGGTCATTTTTGGGTGAAATAAATCTTTAAAATTAAACACATAAATATATATATAATATTGGTTGTTTTTGAAGTTTTTAATTTAATTTAATTTAATTATTAAACAGTAAAAAGTTTGGAATAATGTGATTTTTAAATTAAATTAAATTTCTACCGGTCAAAAGTTTGGAATAATTATGATGTTTTTTTACAAATGTTTTTGAAAGTCTCTTCTGCTCCCAAAGATTGCATTTATTTGATCGAAAATGCTAAAAATCCAGTTTGCATCATAGGAATAAATTACATTTTAAAATATACTAGAACACTGCTTTTAAAAAAAAGTGTAATATGTTTACAATATTACTGTTTTTACAGTATTTTTGATCAAATAAATATTGCCTTGGTGAGCACAAGAGACTTTAAAAATTGTTTTAATTATTCCAAATTTTTGACTGCTACAATATAATATTATAATATAATATGTAACAGTATAATTTAATATAACATGTAACATAATAATCTAAAATGTTATATAATATAAAATATAACACATTAATACTATTTTTTTTTAATAATATCTGAACAGAACACAGACAAACGTGATCGAGCTCAGAGTTTATTTATTTATTCTTTTATTTATTTGCACTACCATTCAAACGTTTGGGCTCGGTAAGATTTAAAAAGGGATGCATTTAAATACAGTGAAAAGAGTAATATTGTGAAATACTGTTATAAAGTAACTTTTCCATTTGAATATTTTTAAAATTCATTTCAGATAATCAGACGCAATCCTTCATCTCATGATTGAGCGGCTAAAGAAGCTTCACAAACCAGTGCTGTCAATCAATTAGCAATCAGAACTCTACACTCTAATTAAACACCAGCTCATCAAGATCCAACCATTCTTAAAGCGACAGTCCATCCAAAAATGACAATTTTGCAGTGAATGAAGTGAATGGGTGCCGTCAGAATGAGAGCTGATAAAAACATCACAATAATCCACAAGTAATCCACAGCACTCCAGTCCATCAGTTAACATCTGGAGAAGACAAACGCTGAAACAAATCCAGCATTAAGATGTTTTTCTAAAATAACATTGCTTCTGGCTAAAATATGAGAGTATTACAACTTCCAAAAATATTTTGTGTTCCCAGAGTTTTTTTTTTTTTTAATGTATAATTCTACGTTTTTGTCTCGTTTTGCTGCCTCCACAGAATAAAAAATAAAGATGGTAATTGCATCGGTAATTTATCTCACAATTCTGACTTTTTTCACAATTCTTGTGTTTCTCAGTTCTCAGTGTTTGGGTCAAAGATGTTAAGATGTCCGCATCAAAATAAATGTACAAAAGTGATTATATGTTCATAGAACGCACATTAAATGTAAGTAAAGTGTCTACTTTGAAGGTTCCAAATA
>NW_015560583.1:0-1570 GCF_001515605.1 Sinocyclocheilus anshuiensis | reverse complement strand
TCCCTTTTATTCATTTATTGCGTCTTACCCCTAGCGGACGTAATAGTGTGGGAAGCCATCCTAGGCGGCTGGGTCCTATCATTTGTAGGCGATGCAATCAGCCTGGGCATATTGCTCGAAATTAGTACACTAGTACAGACTCAGTTTAGAGATCAGCAGGCTCGCTCTGTCACATGGTAATGTATTGCCTGCTAACGGGCAGATGGAAAACTGCCACCCTCTGAACTGATGAGCCACAGTTCAGAAGGGATAGGGCCTGGCTCACTGGCTCCTGCCTCTGTTAGTGCTGGATTTTCCAATCTGTTGGGTAAGTGCCCCTCCGTCATAGTTAATATGGGTGGGGTTAATGTTCCATGTTTATTGGATACAGGCTCTATGGTAACCACTGTCACAGAGAGCTTCTTCCTAGCACATTTTGAACCCTGGGGTAAGGAAAGGTTGAATGACTGTGGGTGGTTGCAGCTTTGTGCAGCTAATGGGTTATCGATTCCTTTTGTAGGATACCTTGAGTTGGATTTTGTTATATTAGGTAGACACATTCACAATAAGGGTGTCCTTATTGTAAAGGACCCTCCACAGGTCCTTCCAACTTCAGGATTGCCGGGTCTATTGGGGATAAATGTGATAGGTGAGTGTTTTCAGGAGCTATTCAATCAACATGGCCCAGAGTTGTTTGATCTTCCGATAGTTAAAGAAGCTCCAGCGTGGCAGTTGGCAATGCAGTACTGCCAGACTGATTGCTCCCAGAAGTCAGTTTATTTGGGGGCCTGTTCGTGTTAGGGGTAGACAAGTGGTCTGCATTCCGGTCAACTCCATGCAGTTTGTCCCAGTTACTTGTGCTGTGCAGTGTGGGTCCCTGTCTATGGCTCTTTATGAGCCTTTGGACAATGGGAACCCACTTCCGTCTGGCTTATTGGCATCCATATCCCTGATTCTCGTAAGGGGTGGTATCGCTAAAGTTCCTATGGTTAACATAAGTGAACTGGATGTCTTTTTGCAACCGCGGCTAGTGGTGGGAACATTGTGTCAGGTCCAGCCTATTAGCTGGCCAGGGGAGATTATTGCTACTTGCCCAGGTGCTTCTCAGGACCAGCAGGTCATAGTTTCCTCTCAAGCTGGAAGCATTGATGGGGTAGAGGGGGTGATCCAGAATATGGATATGTCGCACCTCTCCGTAGAGGAGCAGGGTCAAGTGAAGGGTCTGTTGAGTAAATATATATCTGTATTTTCAGCAAACGATTCTGATTTGGGGTGTACTAACTTGATTACACATGAGATTCCACTATTGGATTCTGCCCCTATACGACAGAGGTATCGTCGTATCCCTCCCTCTGATTATGCTGCTGTCAAAGAACATGTGCAACAATTGCTTGCAAGTCAGGTGATTAGGGAAAGTAGTAGTCCCTTTGCTTCCCCCATAGTCGTTGTTAAGAAAAAAGATGGTAGAATACGGTTGTGTGTCGATTATCGACAGTTAAATCAGAGGACTAGGAAGGATGCGTTCCCGTTGCCCCGCATTGAGGAGACCTTGGATGCCCTTTCTGGAGCCCAGTGGTTCTCAACTGTAGAT
>NW_015560582.1:0-636 GCF_001515605.1 Sinocyclocheilus anshuiensis | reverse complement strand
TATATATATATATATATATATATATAATTAGAAAATGTAATGTTGTTTTAAAAAACTGTCAACTGTCAACATTACACTGGCCACTGGTTCATGTGTACCTATGCAATACTTATTAATAATAATAATAATTAAGAAAATAAATAATAATATTTAGGTATTTATGAAAATATATATTCTGCTTGGATGTAATGTTATTTGCTTTTCTATTGTGCTGCTTTGTCAATTGGAATTTCCAAAGAGGGATCAATAATTCTTCCTTTTCTTTTTATCATTATAATAATAATAATTATTATTATTATTATTTAACAACCACAGAACAACATTAAGTCGCTTTGGATAAAAGCGTCTGCTAAATGACTAAATGTAATGTAATGTAAATGTAAAATTATGCAAACTAATAAAAAATTATATTTTTTTATTGTAATAATTAAAAATAATATTTAAAATGTATCAGAGTGTAATAACAAATAAAATAAAGACAGTTCCACTTATCTATCAGTATTATGCTTAGTAATAATATATACGCTTTATTACCATTGTACTTCTAAACAAAACACTTGACTACAATATTGTTTAAAATATTATTTTATTGTTTTTTTTTTATAACCATTTCTTACTATGTGTCAGTAAGTTGTT
>NW_015560581.1:0-879 GCF_001515605.1 Sinocyclocheilus anshuiensis | reverse complement strand
ACGCTCGACAGCCAGAGCCACAACATCTCACTGCCCAGCAGCAGCAGCGTCCATGATGGTGCGTACCGCCTGACAAATCTCTAGGAAAACATATCAAAACATGATTTTATCTTGTCTCCGAATACCAAAGATGATTAGACTTATACTGTTTAAAGAAATAGTTCTGCCAAAAATTTACATTTGGTTAAACAATGAATATGCTGTTTTCCGTTCAAGGAACGTGGATGGTGTTTTATGCTGTCAAGATCCAAAAAGGACATAAAGGCAGCTTAAAAATATAATGGAATATGTACAACTCGTGCACTACATTTTTGTATGGAAAATGATTATTCAACCCACTTTGATTGTGTGGGGAAAAAAGCTTGAATATGTCACCTCAACATCTCATTTTTTGTTTCACAAAAGAAAGAAAAGAGTTTGAATGAGTGGTTTAGTAAATGGTTATTCGTTATTTAAGAGTAGTCTAGCTATTTGGGTTTTTCAGTGGCCAGTTTTTTCTTCTACTTCACACAGTACTTAATAAAATAATATAAATATACATTTAAATATAAAAAGTGAAATGATATGTCACAATATTTACTCAGTTCACTAAATTTCATTTTTTTAATTTAGTCTTTAGTTTATAGTCTTAATATAATCTGAAATTATTGATCTTAATAATCAGTTATTATAATAATCACTTTTGTTTACATAAATCACATTTTGTTTTAAGTAAAAATTAAAATAACTCTTTAATAAACAAGATACCTCTCTATAAACTGCAGAAATACAAAAATATTTTTGTGAAAAACATTTTCTTAGCTCACTTTCATTGTGTGGAAAAACAAAACTTGGATAATTTGCCTTAAGATCTCCTCTCCTCTCCTCTCCTCTCCTCTC
>NW_015560580.1:0-1606 GCF_001515605.1 Sinocyclocheilus anshuiensis | reverse complement strand
AAATTTAGCAAAACGTGTGTAAGCAATAGGCAAAAACTGTAAATAAACTCAATATGTTAGGTGGGAACATCAGTTTGTTACACATGAAAACTCAATTAAATATGTATTTTAAAACAAAATGGCCAGTTTTAGCAGTGCACATATTGCTTTCACCATGCAGAATACAAATATGAAAGCATTTTCAGATTTATTGGTGTTTAATGTTTATTTCAGCTGTTGGAAGACACGACTGAAGACACGAAGAATGACCGTTTGCATTTGGCTTCTTGTGAAGTCTGGCTTGTCTTGGCACATCAATTCAAGTATTTTCTGAATACTCTTTTCTCTGGTTTGAGACCTTTGCCTGCCGTATGGATTTCTCCTGGTCCCTGATTGATGATTTTTGTTCGCCCCATTGAACATGTGTTATCATCCTAGTGTTACAACACAAAGATGGACTAGTGGTATACTGAGTGTGAAACACTGATCTTTGAATGATGAAAACGAATAGAGACAAACTGCATTCAAACTCCAAAAAGGACAAAAATCTTGATTAAAGTAGTCCATATGACTTATGCAGCATATTTCGAGTCTTCTGAGGCCATTTGTGAAAGCTTTGTGTGAAGAACAGACCAAGACTGAATGAATAACAACTTACATTTCAGGTGACAAGCCCAGATTCAGTACTAGTCACTCTCATTGAAAGAGCAGCTTGGACTCTACAGCTATAACAACAGTCACGTGATCAGACTGATGAAGTCTCTGTATGAATGAAAGCTTGTCTCTGTCTCAAATCAAAGCTGCTTCACTTCATCAGTTTGAGTGAGGTTTGGCGCCATCTGCTGGACACTCAGACAAACACCAAGACTGAGAAACTTCAAGCAGTAAAACAATCATGGCAGTAAAATACTGTGAAATGTAATTTAAAAAACAGCAATAGAATTGATCACAGATTTAACTAGTCATTTACCTCTGGAGACTCAGGGTCTAGTGAGCTTCATCGCTCCCTACATAGACAGCTCAGATCTGACTCGTTTATTAACAAGAGAAACAGCAGCTGTGATACACTGACACTTCTGCTACAGACACATGTGAATGATACAAAGCTCTCCAATTATGAAACAAGCACATATTCAGTAAAGCTGCTCTAAAGAGACAATAGAGTCATCATTCAGCTCAATTTGGTTGTGTTGATTTAATTCAGTTCAACAAGAGCACAGTTCCTTCAGTCAGAGAGACTCACAGTTTCTTTCAGCATCATCATTGGCAAGTAAAAATGCATAACTTATCCTTTAAAATGAAAATATGATAAATAGCTTTACGTAATGGAGAGTTGTGTTATAAAATGTTTGTTATAAATAGAGTTTTTAAGAATAATGCACTTAGATTTCAAACAGCAGTGAAAGCACCATGAGGCAACAAGAGACAAAAGATGGCAGTTTTACTCATCAGTGCAGAAAAGTTAGTTTAGGGTCGAAAAGGCTGATAATACATGTTATATGTGCAAATGGCTAATGCATACAGAAGTGTAACGAATCACAAAGACAAAAATCCCATCAACAAATAGCAAAATTACCTGAGATGTTGATTCAATCCGTCAGATGATGATCATCCTCTAAACATGGAG
>NW_015560579.1:0-1533 GCF_001515605.1 Sinocyclocheilus anshuiensis | reverse complement strand
AATCGTGAATCGAATCGTGAGTTGAGTGAAACGTTACATCCCTAAATACGATTATAAATATAAAACTTCTATAAATATAAAAATTATTATATATTATTAGATAATATTAATCATTCTATAAAATATCCTTTTTTAAATAAAATATCTCAATACAGTGCAATACTCTATACAATGACAATTTCCAACTAGTAAAAATCATTTAAAACTTACTTCTGACTGCCAGCAAAATGTCCCTATTACTGACCTCATGTTCACAACTCACCTGCCTGTGTAATGTAAACTCTGCATCTGGTTTGCCAGGTAATGCGGAAGTTCCCAGGCCACCTCATTGGTCTGAGTATTCCAGTAGTAATAACAGCCGGTATTTTCATCCCACACCTCCTGCCAATCACCCATCTCCAACCCAGCTACAACATCCCCAAACACGAGAATACAAGTATTAATTTCCACATTCTTTCATTTAGTTTGAGATTTATGTACAAAACAGAACCAGTCGACTAGAAAGCTCACCCCCTGCGAGGGAGTACTGTGTGTTGTATTGAAATTCCTGTGCGGGTCCGTTCTGATCATGAGTCTGCTGGTCTGTTTTGGGTTCGGGGCGAGGAGGAGTTGGGGCTGGTGCGCTCGGCTCTGATCCAGATTCAGTTGTCTGAGTCGTAATTGCATCAATTTCCTTTAAGGAAAACATACAATAACCCATATCGAAATTACAGACAGATTTTTAGTATAAACTGTGCACAAATCGATATGTCTGGTCTTCAGTACCTCATGATTTCACTTACCGCCATAAAATTGGCAAGTGTGCTGTCAATGTCTGCGGACTGGTTATGCTTTGCCTTCGTGGCAGTCGAGGAGTTTTCTGCTGCATCTTCTTCTTCACTGTCTTCGTACGCTCCAAGCAGAGATAAACCCTCTACAAAGAAAATACATAAAGGTCAAATTTAATCAAATGTAGTTCAGATGACATTCTTTAAACTATACAATAGCATATTTAAAACAATACATATGTATATAAAGATAACAAAAACATTACACAAATGTCCTCCAAAGGAACAATAGTTTATATACCAAAACTTCTTGTCAGGTATATTCAGAACAAGAATCATCAGTTGTCATTTAAAGACTATTTAAGGATCACAGTGCAGCCCCCAAAATACTAATTAATTGTCATTTTAAATCTTTACCAATCTTTGCCACTATCCTTCAAACCACTAGGTTTTACACATTTGTCAGCAAGAAGTTTTTAAATCATTTAAAATATAATACAATGTAGTATTATCACTTTTAAGTACAGGTCAGAATAAGCATGTTGTTTCATTTTTACATAAATATCTCTGTTACGCTGAATGATGATGAAAAATAGCAATAAAGGTAAAATAATAAGTTTACAAATACATATAAACTTTCTATTCATGAATGAATTGATGAACGATTCTATTCAAAATGTACCACAGTTTCCACAAAAACAAGTGAATAACGTAAACATTTTATGATAATTAAAAGTAATAAAAATATTAAATATGTTATGAATTT
>NW_015560578.1:0-711 GCF_001515605.1 Sinocyclocheilus anshuiensis | reverse complement strand
GTAGAAGGGATCCAGCATGAGTTTGGACAGAGCCACTATCTGAGGCGTGCGGTCCCAGCCGTCGGAGCAGTGCACCAGCACAGGCCTGCGGTCCCGATGCACCGCGTTCACCACCAGAAGAGACGCCTTCAGCAGCAGAGACAGATGCTGCAGCCATTTAGTGCCCTCCAACGCCGACAGCCAGCTGACCAGAGAACAGAAGGAGAGAGAGATGTATTTATATTCAATATTTCATTATGAATGCTCCTTTTTGCCTAATAATTTAAAACCTTGCCGTACGCCACCACTAACTTTAAGGGGTTAAAGCAAAGATTGAACCTTTTAAGAGCACACTTCATAGAAATGGGATGCACTTTCTCTTTAACAGTGCATGTAAATGAGCGTCTGTATGCATATTCATTAATTGAAAAAGTTATGCAACCTTAACCTTTACTAATGTGACAGAAATAATTTATTATTGATTGCAGTTTTTTGTGTATATACACACACCCACACTCACAAAAAGATGCAATAATAATAATAATATACTAATTAATATACTAATGTCTGACATTAAGTTTAATTATTATAATATAAATATTATAATATGTATTAATATAAAACAGTATAGCTTAATAATATAAGACATTTATTAGTGTATTTATTATATTTAATATAGATATAAAAATATCAATTAAAAATTCTCTCTCTCTCTATATATATATATATATA
>NW_015560577.1:0-829 GCF_001515605.1 Sinocyclocheilus anshuiensis | reverse complement strand
TTTTTCTTACAAAAACGCATGGATTCGCTACAGAAGGCCTTTGTTAGGACTTTGTGCCTAAGTTTCATTTTTGGGTGAACTAACCCTTTAAGACTGCTTTTGTGCTCCAGGGTCACATTTTATAACAACGCCAATGAGAAATGAGCTAAAGTGTCTCACATCACCTGTATTCACACCAGTAGTTCTGCATAGTCATCTGATTGTTATTAGTCAAACACAGACAGATTGTTGACTACCAGCGTAACATCTGCTTCACTTTGCATCTTTTCCAGCCTTGACTAAGGGTGCTGCTCAAAATGATAAATTAATATAACGACAGCTTCAAAAAACCCAACTATAAACCCGCGAAGCTGTTGTTATTCCATCCTGATGGATGACAGCTATGAGCGGAATCTCAGAAAATAAACCGTGGAACTTTGACCAATGAGAGGACAGTTTACTCGCACGTGACTTGTATTAACAATTTTGGTCCGTTTAGAAACTTTGCCGTGTGAAAGCGAACCGCACCAAGAATAAAAAGCAACATTATAATAATTTTAATCCCTGCTGCGGAACAAAGCAATCGATCTACAAGCACCCTGAGATCACATGTAAATCACCCAAATGTGTGTTTTACATAGTGCGGAAAATTGGAAATAGATGTTAATTTGAATAGACAGATAGAGATTATTTCTTAAACAAAATGCATACGTTACATATATATATATTTTTTATTTTCACAGACACTTTTCTCCAAAACAATATATTTATTATAATTAAATTTCTATTTATATATTTATATACCTTTTTATATAAATATACACATTTATAAAAAAACATTTATAGTTTA
>NW_015560576.1:0-567 GCF_001515605.1 Sinocyclocheilus anshuiensis | reverse complement strand
TCAAAATAATTTAATTAAAATCCATTCATTCCAATGGGGTTAATAATGGTAATTTTCAGATTATATGTTCCTATAAATGTTATACAATGATTTATTCAAATATCTATCTATCTATCTATCTATCTATCTATCTATCGATCGATCGATATTCAATATCTATCTATCACCTATCTATTCATTTTTTATTTATATATTTTGGTTTGGTTTATGTGCAACATTTAAAACTTTTCATTTCACATTCACTCATTAATGAGAAGTTGCTGATCAGATACAATATGGTTGTAGTTGAAAAATATTAAGTTGTTACTGTTTTATAAAATAATGATTCTCTGGGTCCAAACGGACCCGGAATGCAGAAATAATACACGTTAATGAATGAATACATCATTATTGATGTATTATTACATACATCAATGATGATCATTATTTTGAATGCATTATGAGGTTTAAGTATGTTTTTTTGGGGGGGTTTTTTTGTATAAATATCTATGAAAATAAAGATGACTTGACAGCACATCTCAATGCAGATTGTTTGTTTAATCTGTCAGAATGTAATGCAGGTTTTGC
>NW_015560575.1:0-695 GCF_001515605.1 Sinocyclocheilus anshuiensis | reverse complement strand
TAGGCTGGAAATATCCAGAATTAGATCAAACAAAAGGTGTCCATGAACGGAGCTGGTGAAACACACATGCCATGCATTGTAGCCTAAAACATGTTTAATATTTGCGAATGACACCAACGATTGTATGCGGCTATGCAGTGGAGATGCAGCAGAGATCACTGTCAAATATCATTCAGCATTCATTTTGAAATGTTTTCAAATATTTTTTCTTGATTACAAGAAGAAGAAGAAAAGCTATTATTCTTGTTGTGATTTCTTTCTTTTTTTTTCATTTAATCCATAAGTTAACACTGCAAATTAAAATGTTTCGTTTTTTCTGCAGTTGAAGAACGTATAGATTCAATTATGTCAGTGATTTCTCTCATTTTAAAGATTATCAAGAATAATTTTTTCCCCGATCTGCAGTCCAATAAAAGTTAAGAAAATTAGCCTACAGATCTATAGCCTACAGGCTAATTTCATTATTTCTTAACATTTAACTTCTTCTTAAAATTTGTTATGGAGAATGTTAAATCAAATTCATAACAAATAGGCTAGGCTAATGAATTTTTGTCATAAGCAATATACGAACATAAGGAATACCCTAGCTATTCTATAAAATGAAATTTTAATAAAAAAAATCATAAATCACGAATAAGACGAAATAAAATTATATATATAATAGTTTTACGTCAAATGGATAAGGAAATTACAGT
>NW_015560574.1:0-625 GCF_001515605.1 Sinocyclocheilus anshuiensis | reverse complement strand
CAGTCTTTTACCGTTAAATTCACGGTCATTTTTTACAGTGTATCCTAAAATTGCCAAACTGACATGACTTTTAAATGAAAAAATATTAGTCTCAATTTCCCGACATTCATCACATAAACCTGTTTCATGCTTCCCTACTGTACTCTGTAAAAAATTAAGAGAAAAGACTCCAATTCCCGATCTGAATCAAATGATTGATGCATGAGAACAAACCTCACTGGTTCTTGCAGAAGCTCAAACTTGCTGCATGACACGAGAATGAACCTCGCTGGTTCTCACGTGTCAGGCAAACATGCTTGAGCTTACATTTACCAAAATTGGATGCTACAAACACTGTTTGCTAATCAATGTTTAGATGTGAATAAAAGCCTATAAATAAATCATATCAAGTAAATCAAGTTCATCATATAAATTGTTCATGTCTCTTCAGAAGACTTGGATTAAACCACTCAATTCACATGCATTTATTTTACAATCTCTTTATGAACTTTTTTTGAAGCATCAGTTTTGGGTGAATAGACTTTCAGTGGAGGGACAGAAATCGCTCAGATTTTAATGGCTGCACGATAAATCGCATGTGATTTGCATCTCGTCAGTAAAGCCGGTTCTGTGATTAGTAGTAAAT
>NW_015560573.1:0-2633 GCF_001515605.1 Sinocyclocheilus anshuiensis | reverse complement strand
GAGACAGGATCTGTGACGTTACTATCAGGTTTGTAAATGGTAACACTTGGTTTCTTTTCATCTGAATTGGAGGAAGTGATAAAGCTTTATTAAACAAACAGAAAATCAGATAATAATATATAGCAATAGTGTATCAAGCCAGTCTAATCTTTTTGACAGCGAAAGCCTTTCAGATGGTCTTGCAGGCAATACAATTTTTTTCCAGGCAATAAAATTGTTTACAACCTTTCAGCATCTATAACTGCACATAGAGCCACAAAGGTAATTATAAGTTTTAGACTGACTTACCTCCTTTATGAAAACGGATCGTCTGCTTGATGTCTCTGTTATTATTTGTGTCACTGGTGGTGCAGGTGACCATTTCACCATCAAACCATTTCTTTGTGTCAACAGTGACATTGTGTTTTTTTATAGACTGTGAAATGTCATTAGAAAACTTGACTGTTCCTGGTTTCACATCGATTCTAGCTTCTTTCACTGAGCATGGCAAGCTTTTTCCACTGTATCTTTTATATCTCCAGAAACAACAGCTTCCAAGACAACTTCATTTTTTACAAATATTTCTCTCTGAATTGGTGGCTTCAGTGTCAGTGCAAATTTAGCTACAAGGGAGTAAGAAAGTAAATATTTCTTCATCTGTAAATTTGGATTAATGTGTATATATGTGAACTGGGATTAGTTTGAAGGAGTGTATCTTTGTGTGAATTTGAAATAGAAATCAAAGCATGAACTAGAGAGAGCAAATCGACATTAGATGGCTTACCTTTGAAGTATGCTGTTGTGGTAAACTGTTTTCCCCGGTGTGTGACCTCACAGGTATACTGAGTATTCACATCCGAATTCTCTCTGCTGACTTCATAAAAACTGTATGCTGTGTAATGACCTGTATCATTCAGTTTGCTTTCCAGTTTTAGCTGGCTCATGCTGTTGGTATTATTCACTTTCCATTGTACATCGATCTTCTTGGGATAGAAATCCTCAAAAATATGTGAAGGACAACTGACATTTTGCAAACTTAAAATTTCACGGTATACCTCAACAGTTTAATTTAACGTTCATCCTGTTAATGTCTGTTGTTACCTGTTGTGAATGTTTCTGTGACTTTTCCTGGCGGGTGTCCTGCTTCACATATAATTTTACTTTGATTCCATTCTGCTTCATTAACAGTTATATGGCTGACTTTCAACATCTTGTTTCCAGTTCCTACTGTGGGGTACTGGATGAAATTAGTCAAAGAATTTCCGTGCTGATCCATCCATTTGAAATTGACAGATTCAGCGGGTGAAAACCCAGTGGCCAAACAGCCAACAAGTAGGGAACCAGGTGAGGATTCACACGGAGACATTATAAACACATTTGGTGCTTTGGGAACTTCATCTGAAAGGGTGAAACCACACGAAACACAGGCTAGTATACACACACTGATGAAGCAAAATACAGTGGACTTAATTGACCTAACAGTTGCTTCAGCAACCCCCAGAAATTCTCCTAAAACATTTGTATGGCAATCACATACAGGCTGCATTAATAAATTAGTTATTCATATAAAACTACACATTAAAAAAAAAAAAAGCTATGTGCATGTTTAATTTAATTAGTCACAAATGAAACATTTTGATTAAATTGTTAGTAATAAAATAGCTGAATAATAAAACAGCCTATTAAAATCGAGGGGTCAAGACCTGTTTTGCTCATATTCAATAGTATGCTAATGGCACAGCTCCTCTGTCAATAATGTACCAACCTCCCCTCAGCACCAGCAGTTAAAATTCTCCTGATTGAAACAATTTATTATAAACTGTGTCTAATCTATAGGCCTGCGTCAAAAATAGCCACTGACTATAATCCAATAGGCTATGCGTTTTTACGCTAAAGCATCACAACCTTAATCATTAAGACCTACCCGTCAAAATATGGAAATAGGCTATTTTTACATTTAGTTAATGTATCTAAATCCACAATTTTAACGTGCAAAACAATCAGCTTAGCAATAAAACGGACACTGCAACAAAATCTGGCTACTTTAATAGTGGTGTCGTTTCATGTCGTTTTCGAGAGCTAGTCCGCGAGCCTATGGCAGGCAGTCATTTTTCGGAATCGCACCGGTTCACTCAGACAGCACAATACCAATCAGAATCAATAGCCTATTCCATGCAAGTTCCGTTTATAATTAAAAATTAATTTTCCCTATGAAATTCGTGATGTAGAGGAAATAGCATTTACATTTAGCAGATGCGTTTGTATTAAAACGAAAACAGCAAAAACAGAACAAAAGCACGCACATAACTGGCAAAATTCTCAAGGGTGCACAACGGAGAAATGTTTTTTCAAAAACGTTCAACGTTCAAAAACGTATTCAATTTTCCGTTTTTTTTTTTGAGCTTTGGCGTGGCGACGTTTGTTCTGTTTTCTTATGAAAACACCTATAATTTAGCACATTTATTTTTTAAAGTTAACAATTCAAATATGCCCTATTTTCCCAGTGTTGTTTAAGCTTTTCACAAGGTTTCATGGTTCCAAGGTTGCACTATTTTTTAGATTGAGATTAATAGAGGGCAGCGTTGACAGGATTGATTCTGGTAATAAAAACTAGGCTGCTTGTTCCCTATAATGAAAGACAACTTAATATATTC
>NW_015560572.1:0-635 GCF_001515605.1 Sinocyclocheilus anshuiensis | reverse complement strand
AGTCATGGCCTTACAAAATATTTAGATACTATGTACTTTTTAATATGTGCAAAATAATGTGAAAACAAGTAATTCTCATTCAAAATATTAATAAAAACAGCATACAATTATACTAAATTATTATTATAATTATACTAAAGTATTTACTGCATTGAATTTATGCTCTTTAAAAAAAAGTAAAAACAAAAAATAAAGATATAAAAAAAGTAAAATGTAAGTAATTTAAATAAAATATTAATATTGACATTTTTATTAATAAAAATAAAAGTACTGCATTCCGTTAGGATACTATTTCAATATATATATACTGTGTTCTGACAGGATCATATTCAAGACTATTATGGTAATGAGTACAGGATTTTTTGCATTATTGTATCGAGAATTTGAAGGATGTGTTCACCAAGAAAAAAAAAAAACTTTAAGCAACATACAATTTCTTAATAATTTGGTCTTGGAGTGAAATACGACTCGAGTGATGTTTCGAGTGAAAACCCGTGATTTTGCGTAGGAAATCTGACTGATAGATGTAAGGTTGCCAGATTATTTTCCAGTTATGTGATCCAAATTCTGTAATTCGATCTGTCCGAGACGGACAGCAAAACCAGACTCTTATCTGATAGCAGGGCAAAAGTCAA
>NW_015560571.1:0-752 GCF_001515605.1 Sinocyclocheilus anshuiensis | reverse complement strand
GAATAGAAAGTGCTAGAGTTAGAGGGTCAAAATAAAGGCATTAGCTGTAGGATTTAAAATTAACAGCTAAAAGTTCAATCTGTAGTCATACGGTCAACTCTAAAGGCACATTTTCGTGTTTTTTGGAGTTTGACAGACATTCAGCTGTCATATGGAAAAGGCTGCGTTCCACAGAAATAATAAGAGAATACAAGCACGTATCATAACGTAGTCTTACCGTCGTCTCCATTGGTGAGCACCAGCGCCTGTAAGATATCAGACAGAGACACGATGCCTTTCACAACCTCCTGCTCATCCACGATCACTAACCTGTGAACCTGAAAATCATGTTTACATGATCAGAAATTGAGTTACAGTCTTCATCTGCCCAGCCAAGTATTCATGGCAAAATGCACAGCTGAAGGTTTCATTTATCAAAACAATCAGTAACAATTTAGTATAGGGACCAATTCTCACTATTAACTAGTTGCTTGTTAGCATGCCATTTATTAACATATTAGCTGTTTATTAGTACTTTTAAAGAACATATTCTGCATGACCATATTCTACATCCTAATCCTACCCAATACCTAAACTTAAAAACTACCGAACTATTAATAAGCAGCCAATTAGGAGATTGAGGCAAAAGTCGTAGTTAAAGGTTTGTTAACAGCAAGAATTAGATCTTAAAATAAAGTGTGACCAAACAATCAAAAACAGTATGTAAACGTGTATATATACAGTATATACATATATATATATATATATATATA
>NW_015560570.1:0-1157 GCF_001515605.1 Sinocyclocheilus anshuiensis | reverse complement strand
ATGTATTTAATAATAATAATATATTAATTAATTTTAAGTTAAACAATATTCTTTGTATATGTATATTAATTCATATAGATATATGTGAAAGAACTTTTTTTTTTTCCTTTTTGGGAAAACAATGGCTTTGTTTTAAGGCACTTGCATTTATGAATATACAAATGATCACCCTAGAAAATGTATTTTGTATTTTTAGGTGCTTATATTTATTCTTCAATTTAAAAAGTGTTATTTGAGTTGTAAAGTGTGTCTTGCAGCACAGATTTCCGTTGCTTTAGTGTAACGAGTCTTTGAGCAGAAATGATTTGTTTGTGGTGATACTGTAATTTTGGACTCACTGGCGATGGCGCAGATCATGGATAAAGCAGCGAAGGTTCCTGCGAGTCCCTGTCCGCTCATGATGGGTGTGGTGTAGGACGCTGGCAGGAGTCCGGCCATCCCAAACAGACTTCCCTGAAGAACCGCTCCGAACGCTGGGAACAACACAACAAACACATCAAAGAAGATCACATGACATTTACAACCCGTTCTGCTTCCATAATGCCTTTGTTGTAGAGACTCACAGTTAATGCAGATGATTTTAATCATGGTGATGATGAAGAACGGCAGTGGCTCCAAATCGACTTTCACCAGGATGGCAGTGAGCAGAAACACCAGCAGAATGGCCGTCAGACTCCCTGCGATCCGGATCTTCTGAGCAATTCTGCGGATTCAATCACAGTCCCAAAAATGATCAAGAACAGGTCTGCCTCATAATTTACCCCAAAATCAGAAGGAAAAGAATAAAACGTTTTTTTAGTATCATTAAAGAAAACCAAGCATTGTTATTTATTTTATTTTATTATTTTGTTTTTGAGAGAGAGAGAGAGAGAGAGAGAGAGAATTTGGAGGTAAATTGTGTTTAATTGCCATGAAAATAATGTTAATGTACAAAAATAAATGAATATATAAATAAATAAATAATAGTAGTAATATACTATTATTATTATTATTAATAATAATAATAATAAAATACGTATTTATAAATAAGTAAATAAAAATATATTCACAAAATAAAAATATTTAAATAAATATGTTTTTATTATCCATTTAAATCAATATAAATATTTTTCCAATGAATAAATAAATTATATTTAATCAATAAAAATACTTATTTA
>NW_015560569.1:0-870 GCF_001515605.1 Sinocyclocheilus anshuiensis | reverse complement strand
TTCACTATGGTACCCATTTTGAAGACCTGTAGACTGTATAGGGAACATTGAAAAAAAAGTTAGGCTATAACAAACACTTTTTAATCATATAGTAAACATGTCATGAAAATTTCTGACTTAAAACTCTGCTATGTACATATAAATTATTAGAAATTGAGCATTTTCTAAATAATATACGTTTTAAAAGAATAGTCTGAAAACCTTGTTTTGGGAAACTTTGTAGTGCGCCTGCATTTTGCCACCAACTAAGTTCCTTTAACATCACATGATGTATATGTATGTGACAAAACCTAAACTTAAACCTGTTCAAATAAACTGGAGTAATGGCTGCTGAAAAGTCAGCTTTGACATCACAGGAATAAATTACATTTTAAAATAATATTGTAATAATATTTCGCAATATTACTATTTTATACAGCAACGGTATTGAGGGCAAACAATACCTTGTTCTCACTTCTACTCCATCTTCTTTTAAAGACTGATTTGAATTGTCCAGTCTATTGATGAAAAAAAAATTCAATTATTTAAATTCCATTAAACTCTTTAAAAATGTAGTTACATTTTGTAAACACTTAGAAAATGTAAGCATTATAGGGTGGACATAAAAATGCTCTCAGAAAAAAGGTATAAAGCTGTCACTTTGGAGGTACCCTGAGGTATAAAAGCTACCTTATTTACCCCTAAATGGTATTAGTACCTAAGTGTACAATTTATTCCCTTTTAGCTTTTGTACCTTAGGGTACTGCCCCAGTGACAGCTTTGTACCTTTTATCCTGAAAGTGTAACATTGCATTACTTTGAAAAGTTGTGTACTGTAATTGTACCTTTAAACTATCTATCTATCTATCTATCTATCTATCTATCTATCTA
>NW_015560568.1:0-1098 GCF_001515605.1 Sinocyclocheilus anshuiensis | reverse complement strand
GATATAAAACGTTAATATAAAGAGTTTAATCTGTCATATGGTAAGTATTCCACAAACACTGTTCAGCACCACATGCTTCTTTGTGTTACTCAGCTTTAGTTTAGGGTAACACCTTAAAAGAGTGATATTGAATATTACACTGTTCACTATTTGAACATTTTTTCTGGTGTTCAATAAAGATTCATTGGAAAATACATGTTTCCATCTCTAGTAGATATGAACAAGCAAAGGACAATAGATTTAGCATATTCACAATTGGTCAATGAAAAATACGAAGGCACTGAATATAGATGTCTCTACCATTTGAGTGTGATGTCACTGTATGGTCAACAGCAGCTTGGAGGCTTCTTATTTCTTGTTCATTTAGAGGGGGGAGGAGTTCTGAAACCACAACTCCAAATTCTGTTGATGATTCCTCATGGAAAATGGCACTTTCCCAGTCTATATCAAGGTCCTCTATATCCTAGGGAAATATAATCATTAAAATTCCTAGTCAAATAAGCAACCTCTTAAAAACATTATTTTTTGTTATAAATTAGAGAAATAAAACTCATTCATACCTCTAAACTTTCAAGCTCACTGATGCTATTCTGCATAAGTCCCATCTCCCACAACAGATGTGGGGTCATATTTCCCTCAGTGCGTAGGGGGTGATGGTTCCAGCCCTCAGCAAATGCCTGCAAGTCTTTGCAGAGACGGGGAAGAAACACAAAGTGGACAAGGAAAATATGCAGTGTGTTTGAGATGTCCAGCAAGCCATCTTCTTCAAGACTATGGAGGGTATCGTAATATGTGCTAGTCACCGCTGTCCACACATCACGCCAGAGTCGTTCTATTCTGTAACAGGAAGAATGATTACTATGTGTGTGATATTTAAGAACATAAATGGAGCTAAATATAAAATCGCTTGAAATTTCTAATGACTATAACCAAAAAAAAGTATATTCTACATTTATGCATGTCATGGCTAACAGAAAATTGAACAAATGTAACAAAACATCTTTTCCTACAACCTGCATTTTCTTACTTTACCTTTGGTTATGTACGCTTTTACCAGAGATGAAACTTGCTCTGTCTGTTCCCCTTACAGTGAACATG
>NW_015560567.1:499-669 GCF_001515605.1 Sinocyclocheilus anshuiensis | reverse complement strand
GATGATAGATAGATAGATAGATAGAGAGATAGATGATAGATAGATGGATAGACGGATAGACGGAACGAACTAACGAACGATAGATAGATAGATAGAAAGAACGACAGAACGAACGATAGATAGATAGATAGATAGATAGATAGATAGATAGATAGATAGATAGAACGACA
>NW_015560567.1:0-471 GCF_001515605.1 Sinocyclocheilus anshuiensis | reverse complement strand
AGATAGATAGATAGATAGATAGATGATAGATGGATAGATGGATAGATAGATAGATAGATGATATATAATAGATAGATAGATAGATAGATAGATAGATAGATGATATATAATAGATAGATAGATAGATAGTCTTGTTTACTGTAATTTTTTATATTTTAATATTAGTACATAAAGATCAATTTGATTTATTTTAGTTCAGCTTACAAATTTTTGTCTTTATTCAAGTAACGAAAATGTTTTAGTTCTAGTTAACTACAATAACACTGATTCTGCTAATACAAGTCTTATTATTTTCTTTAAATGTTTATTTTTTAAAGATAAAATTATTGGTTGTTGTTTTGTTTTTAAATGTATATATATATATATTAGTGCTGTCAAACGATTAATCGCATCCAAAATAAAAGTTTTTGTTTATATTATATACTGTATGTCTGTGTACTGTGTATATTTATTATGTATATATAAATACAC
>NW_015560566.1:0-891 GCF_001515605.1 Sinocyclocheilus anshuiensis | reverse complement strand
ATTTAAAATAACTGTTTTAAATATGTTTTTAAAAATGTCATTTATGATGGCAAAGCTGACATTTCAGCAGCCATTACTCAAAGCTGGGGAGAAAGATGAGGGACGGCTATAAATAAAGGCCTCTTCTCGACACTGATTGGCTGGATTACCTGAACACACTCCTCCCGAACTTTGTTAAATAAACTTCATTTGTTTGAAATTTGTCTTTACTGTAACGTTTGATCAATTTAAAGCATTCTTGCTGAATAAAAGTATTTCTTTCTTTCTTTCATTCAAAAACATTTGAATTGTATTCAAAATAAAGCCAATGAATTTGTTTCTGGTAACAGTCCTCCTTTTAATGCATAACACCTGTAATAAATAAATTTAAAATAATAAAGTATTGTTTATACAATAACACTTTAGTTTAGGGACCCATTCCCACTTTTAACTATAGTTGCTTATTTGCATGCATACTACTATCATATTGGCTGTTTATTAGTTGTTATAAGGCACATATTAATGCATTACTCTTCATGTCAGTGTTTTCGATCCCTTAATCCTACCCCATACTTAACTTAATAACTACCTTACCAACTATTAAAAAACAGCAAATTAGGAGTTTATTGAGTCATAGTTAATAGTTAGTTAATCATGAGAATTGGTCCCCAATCTAAATTGTGACCATTAAGGCAATGAAAAGAGTGTAATCTTAAAGGTTTAATAAATGTCATGGATTTAAGGGTTGCTGATTTCACTTAAGACTATGAACTGTACATAAAGGCAATGAACAGATGATGTACACTTTAATATTTAGTCCCTGTTTAAACCAAAATGCTGAGTAATGTTAAAAATAATAACTGTCCAGTTCATTCAGATCATGTGAAGCATGAAGCATATTTGAAGTTAGCT
>NW_015560565.1:0-828 GCF_001515605.1 Sinocyclocheilus anshuiensis | reverse complement strand
GATGTTGCAGAACATAATGCAGTCCCATGTTGACTGCATCGTCCATAGACCTGTTTGCTCCTCATGTTATAATCTCCTTTAAACCAAATCAGTCTCACTAAGCCTACCGTTTTGATTCTCTAAGCAATATGACATCACATTGCATAGGGCTGGCCACAGGGGTTGATTGACAGCTCTGCATTGCTGCTATAGTTTCCGCCCTCAGCGATTGTATGCTGTCCTCCATTTTCTCCACTCTCGAGCAGCTGTAACGTCAACAATGTCTCGTAAGCAATCCCCGTGTTCTGTGTTTGGATGTAAGACTGAACTTAAGAGTGTTCATTTTCTTTCACATATTCTTTTTTCACTTTTTTTTTACATTTCACTTTCACTCCAGACTGCTTTGTGAATGTAATGTCGTTATAGTGCTTAGCGTTTTTACCGTATTTGTGTGTGTACATTATCGAAGTGTTTTAATTAATCAGCGTCGCACTTGTGAGATTAGTTTGCGTGGCTCGGTCCATTCAGGTTTACAGACACATTCTGGGGACACCCAAGACCAATATTACATCTTGTAAAAAGGGGTGTAATAGGTGCACTTTTATGGGATCAGAATCCCGCCAAATGTATTGCAGTCACGGATCGAAAAATAATAAGCATAAATCAAAAATTTAAAAACGAGTGTAAAATAATAACGCACAAAACCAAAAAACAAATGCAATTTTCTTTAGAATAACAAACAATGCAATCACGGATCGAAAAATAATAAGCGTGAATCAAAAATGTAAACACATTTAAAATTATATTGCACAAAACTGAAACATGAATTCAAAATGTTCCAAATTGCAA
>NW_015560564.1:0-1033 GCF_001515605.1 Sinocyclocheilus anshuiensis | reverse complement strand
TGAAGTATTTTGACAATTTGAAATGTTGGCAGTCAATTTAAATAATGAATGTTCACATTTAATTTCAGAAATTGTGGTTCAGCTCAAGCAGTATTTCACATAGTGCATTGGTTGTATCTTGCACATTTTAGCTAATGTAGTAAGTCATCTATAATAGATACAGATAACCCACATACTATCCACTGTATGCATACTGCATATAGCATTCTTTTAGAAAGAATAGGTCTTAAGCCAGTCTGAATATACCAGTAAACTCAAAAAGGAGAAAATGCTTTTGTTTTTTTTGTGATAAATGCTATTACTCTCTTAAAGAAATTGTTAAATCCCTCATCATTTGCTCACCTTCATGTCATTCTAAACCTGTATGACTTTCTTTCTTCTGTAGAACACAAAGAAAATATTTTACAAGATGTCTCAGTGTTTCTTTGTCCATACAAGCAAAGTTAATGGGCTCCAATGCTGTTTGGAACATGTATTTTTTTTCTAAACATAATTTATTTTGTGATCTGCATAAGAAATAAAAGTATGCAGGTTTGTAATGATATGAGGGTGAGTAAGTGATGACAGAATTTTCATTTTTGAGTGAAATATCCCTTTAATATGCACATGCAGGTTTTACAGCTTCATGAGTGATTAAAGGAGATTGTAGGATTGATTTTTGGCATCTCTGATGGGATTTCATTTTAGATGCGTAGATTGGGTTTAGAGAGATAAGAAAACTACACATACCCTTGCTTGTAATCAAACTCACGGTTTCCCTTTCTACTAATTTTTAATAAACATTTTGTATTTTTGTATGTAGGCGTTGCAATAACATTTAACAGATTCATCTTTTTAATTCTTACTCTACAGTGAAATGAGGTGAATTCTTTGCTGACATGCAATTGCAATATGGAGCGGTATTGGTGCAATTTTGGAGCAAAAGAAAAAAAAAATGCTCCATACTCCAGGCAAAATCATGCACTGAAAATCTGGGACCCCTTCACTATAAATTGTCTGGTCTCTTTGCCTTTTAAAAATTATTTTTTTAGAT
>NW_015560563.1:0-876 GCF_001515605.1 Sinocyclocheilus anshuiensis | reverse complement strand
GTGAGGGGTGTACTCACTTCTGTGAGATACTGTATATATGTGAGTCTTGAGTTTTATAACTTTCAACCTGGAGAGGCTCACCATTCCAGTCTGCTTAATGCAAAACAAACTGCAAGCCAATCAGATAATATATCTTTGGATTTCCATTTTTGAATTTTGATTAGCTTGTGCACACAAGGTGCTGTTCACGCTTGACTCAGTTCACTACTCTTTCCCATGGTTGCTAACGTTGCACAACACTGCTCATCTGTTCATGGACTGAGACAAAAACACCTCAGTAAGAGAGAAGAATATGATTAAGGACTAAATCGTGTTAGTTCGTCTCTAAATGCTTGTGAACAACTCCCGTGATCCGCTGCAAAAAGAGATTGCTAAGTGTCATTGCGTTAGCTTGCCGCTATTTAATTAGCTGTTATTTTGAACTGAGAGGACACTCAGACAGCCAGACAATTTTGAGTGACATGCTTATGTTTTACATTAACAGAATTTTCTCTGTGTTACAGGATGAGAATACGAAGGTTTAAAGTCTTCCTGTTGTGCTTACTGGGGATTTGTGTCATTTCCTTTCTTCATTACTACAAAGCCCTGCACAATATTTCACTGCTGCAGGAGCTCTCGTCTCCCTCCACCCATCTAAAAACTCTGAAGATGTTCAGTGATATCTTCTGGAATTTTCCGGCTGCTGATTTCCACTCCCTGCAAGACTTTCATGAACACAGCCACCTGAAGGTAGAGCCAATGAGGGTCAAAAGAGAATGTCTAGAGGTCTAAGGGTTTTAGTCTGAGCTCTTAGTCTGTTATCCAACCTGATAACCCATTGAGATTTGGGCCAGGTTTTAATGTATACTTTGGGTTTGTGTTGAGTTTTAAATTAGG
>NW_015560562.1:0-1385 GCF_001515605.1 Sinocyclocheilus anshuiensis | reverse complement strand
AGAGAAAGGAAAACTTGAAATTGCATCATATGACCCCTTTAAGCCACAGAACAGCAGAAATGCTCCTGACCACAAGAGGGCAGTGTCAACCTGGAGAACTTGTAAAATCAATATTATAGATTTAAGTTTATAGATTAGTTTGTCCATTGGATCAGATATGGATACTATTATCCTCCAATTCCATAGCGACTCTTCTTTGTGGTCGGCTGCATTTCAGTTGCGTTGCGGCTTAATTTTGTTGTGTTTTGACATTTTTTTGTCTAGTAGGCTATATTTTTTTGTACAATTCCAAGCAGTCAGCCGATCATATTGAACCCTTGTTGAGCTCCAGGTTCTCTAGCACAAAGCTTTAAGCTCATGCTGCCGTTGAAGATGAACACTGTCCCTCATGTTCTAGGCTAGTCAAGAACCTTAGGACTCAGAAGACAGGACTGGTGCCGCCCACTGTCCTGCAGTCCACAGCAGAGGGAGTAGACCTTTACAGTAACTCTGGTACCGCACATCAATCCCAGGACGAGCAGCAGAAGGGCATGACTGACATCACTTAGTCTGGACTGATGGTCACCAGAAAATTAATTCATAGCTATTGGACACATACACTGCTAGCTGCTGTACTGTGTGTGGATTAAATCTACATTGCACTTTGACCTCTGATGTCACTCAGTCCCTTCTCACTCAAATACATGTGAATGCACACACGGCACTGTCTTGAGACAAGCCGGCTGTAGTTTGAGATCTATAGATCAGTGGGTGGCGAGACTGACGGAGGCACCTCTTTGCGCAGTCTGCTTTTTTTTAGGAGGTGTGCATGACATCACCTCCACAGGCATGCACTTCATTCCATGAAAACTTGGCGTGCTCACAATGCCACTTTTGGTCTTGTCTGTCTTGTTTTCTCAAAACCCTTGCTCTCCTATAGTAACAAGGTGCTGCTTATTTCTTTAAAGCTTTGACTAAGTGCAGAGGCGGCTCTGAACTCAACTATAAGGATTTTTGCCCTGCTGGCATTTTACATATACAACAGATATACATAAAATAAACATACAGCACAAAAAGTAATACTGTGAAATATTATTACAATTTAAATGATATTTTCTATATATGTTTTAAAATGTAATTTATTCCTGTGATTGCAAAGCTTAATTTTTAGGAGCAATTACTCCAGTCTTCAGTGTCACATGATCCTTCAGAAATCATGCTGATAATGTTGAAAACAGTTGAAATGCTCAATATTTTATGTAAACCCTGAAATGTCAAAAGAACAGCATTTATTTAGAAATACAAATCTTATGTAATAATGTAAATGTTAATGCATCCTTGTTAAATTAAAGTATTCATTTATGCCAAAAAAAAAAAAAGTTTTAAAAAGTAGTGTAATGTATAAA
>NW_015560561.1:0-578 GCF_001515605.1 Sinocyclocheilus anshuiensis | reverse complement strand
AAGAACACGAGAATGCTTTAGCATGTTGTTATCACAGCCTGGGCAAAAATATGCATCTGGGTCAAAAACGTAGCTGTGAATCTGCCTGATACTGTAGGAAGCTTGACTGTCATTCTTGCAGTGTACTGTAGTACACTGTACAATCCCGTATTATTTACCAGAGGAACAGAAACGTATTAGAATCCGACAGTGAAATCACAGAGATCCAGGTTCATAAAGACTTTTTTTCTCAGAAAAATATAATCACATAGTTTCACAGTACTTCACCCTGTACTTCAGAATATGGACTGCTGTTATGCTACATTATGGTGGTTTGTGCCCTTTTTGAAGCTTTGATAGCCTCTGCTCCCTTTCACTTTACAGGCATAAAAAAGCAACCAGTGAAACTCAAAATGTCCTTTGTGATCAAAAAATAAATAAAATAATAAGTGAACACAGGTTTGGAACAACATGGTGGTGAGAAAACAATGACAGATATTTGTGGTTGAATTAACTCTTGTGAAAACAAAGTACACCTTAGTATGCTTTTCAGAAAAGAGTACTTTTTACAGAAATAATATACTTAGTACATGCAAGTA
>NW_015560560.1:0-612 GCF_001515605.1 Sinocyclocheilus anshuiensis | reverse complement strand
AACAACTAACTTACTAACTATTAATAAGCAGCAAATTAGGAATTTGCTGAGGGAAAAGTCGTAGTCAATATAGTGAATAAGTGTTCCCTATTCTAAAGTGTTACCGATATTTTAATTGCATGACTATATTCTACAACCAAATTCGCACCTATAAAACAGCAGTAACAACCAAATTGGTATTAAAATTACAGAGTGTGTACAGAAAAAAATGATCCACCTTACAGGTATGTTTAGTTATATGAACTACAGTTTAAAAGTTTGGCGTCAGTACATAAATAAAGTGATACTTCCATTCAGCAAGGATGCATTAAATTGAGTCAGTTATATGATTTCAATTTCAAATAAATACTGCTTTTTTTTCATCACAAATATTACATATTTCTATAATATTACATATACTGTATATATGCAATATTTTGAGCACCAAATCAGCATATTAGAATGATTTATAAAGGATCATGTGTAAACTGTAAAATAATCTCAATAATATTACTGTTTTACTGTATTTTTGACCAAAATAAATGCAGCATTGGTAAACAGAAGAGCAACAAAAACTACAAACAAAAAACAGTATACAGTATATACAGTGGGTACGGAAAGTATTCAGACCCC
>NW_015560559.1:0-718 GCF_001515605.1 Sinocyclocheilus anshuiensis | reverse complement strand
AAATTTAAGGGGGTCTGAATACTTTCCGTACCCACTGTACATCATGATAGTTAGTTACGTATATTACATAACCATGTAGCAATGTATAATATTCTACAGTCTAGTGACTTTAAAATGTTTATTTCATATTTTTAACAGGTCTGCTTGCTATCTTTTCTACAATTTTATTCTCAAGTAAATTTATCTAAAGGATGTTTAATCTTAATCACCGAAATTTCGGCCGCCGAAAATTAAAAGTGAAAAACGGCCGAAAATATATGGTGCGCTGAATACAGGTTTCACTCTCCCTCTAGCCGTCGTCACTGCCGTCGTTTAATCTTTTACTATTTATGCTATTCATTACTAGTGTATATAATAATAGTTATATTATGTACATTTTAAGAAGTTTAATCTACAATTTAGTAATAGTATATAAGTAGTAGTAATAAAATATATAATATATATAATTTTCTTTTAAAGATGTTCCAATTCCGAATTCCTAATCAATTAAAATTTTCAAATTAAAATTTTAACAAGCCTTGCTAAAAAATGTTGTTGTTTTTTTTAATTTTGTAAGTTATATATACTGTAAGTAAATGTATCATAAGGATGTTTAATCTCTTCAAATTAAATTTAATGATGTTCAGTTAACATTTAAAATAAAATGTTGTACAATCTAGTGACATTAAAACCATAAATATAAATAGTAGTAGTAGTATAACATAAAATGTTTTATATA
>NW_015560558.1:0-1066 GCF_001515605.1 Sinocyclocheilus anshuiensis | reverse complement strand
TCTCTCTCTCACACACACACACACACACACACACTCACTCACTCATAACACTAAAGGCAGTGCTGGTTTCACATTATGCTCATGTACTTCGAATCGTCTCTATATATGATCCTCCAGAGAGTCTTCCCTCTATTTTCCATGAACTCTTATATTTCTGCGTCTCCTCTCAGAGCGAGAGGACCTTAAATCAAGGTCACAGAGTGAAGATGAGTCACGAAGACTTTCTCTTGCATTAATGTTCTCTTTCATAACAATCCTCCTGCAGAAGCCTCATATTCTCTGTGACTCACAGGATATTAAATCTGACGTATTAATGAAGAAAGAGCCGGCGGATTGATGCATCGTCCTGCTGTAACTCATTTTATGTCCTCCTGCATTTCTCTGATGCTCTTTTGCTTTCAGTGAAAGCGTTGCATTAGCTCTGTTCCTCACGTCAGGCACTTTATGGCTTCAGAAGACATTGTTATATTTATAAATTCTCAGTTTCTCTGGATTTACTAGGTATGGGTTTGAGTAAAATGTTAATATGTTTTATTCTGTAAAGGTCTGATAACATTTCTTCAAAATTTCAAAGAAAAATTCTGTTTTAGAGGTTTCTTTTTTCAGAAAATGCAAATGTTTTCTTTCGTTGTGGTTGAAAATCTGGGTTATTCCACCAAATATTGATTTCGTAACTCTTCTGAAGTTAAAACATTGGTACTGTGTTGTTTTAAAAATGAATATAAATGAATATGTTTGAAAACATGGCATCTTTGTTTTTTCGACCAATTGTCATTTCATGCTCTAAACGACAACATTTTTATTTAAAAATTGGAAGAAATGTCATCAGTAGTTTACAGAATAAAACAAAAATTATACTTTACTCAAACACATAACTACAAATCATAAATCCAGAGAAACTCTCTTTTTCCATAGCGCTGTGTTTGTTTCGATCTGTATATATGAATAAATAATTATTATATCAATTATATTATAAAATAATGATATAAAATATAAATAATTATAAATAACATTTATATTTACATAAAAAAAACGTAGAAGTTAAACTTCTCTTCTCCAAAAAGTA
>NW_015560557.1:0-885 GCF_001515605.1 Sinocyclocheilus anshuiensis | reverse complement strand
TTATACATTTTCTAGTTTTATAAATATTTGACGTCAATTTATTATACCCACAGAAGGGCTATAAAAGATTACAAATTGATAGTTATGTCCTCTTATTGTTGTCATTATGAAGACGTTTCAACACCATTACATCTCAGAAGGCGTGCAATTTACCAGTATCAAATAACAAAATACCTCTAAGGGATCTGTGGCACTTCAGCATGCGCTGCCTTGATCATGGCTGCTCTAGAGCACTTTTGAAGTCTAGAGATTGCTGATGAGACCATATTCCAATATCCCACATCTGCTACAGCAATTTCTCACTTTCACATCACAGATATGGACATGGAATGGAAAACAAGGGAGAAGACACTGGGAAAAACAATCTATGGAAGATAACGCTAGAAAAAAATTACTAAAGTATGTTTTAAGTCATGCAGAAGAATTCATCTTCAGTTTTTTTTTGCGGGTCCACGTCTCATATGTATTCTTTTTACATCATTAGAGTGCTCAAGCAGGGTCCAGAGTTTATGAGTAAATTAAGAACATTTACTGCCTATACTGTAAGTTTCTATCCACCATTTTAACTGTATTTTGGAGTCATTAGAAAAACTTGAACTTAAAGGTCACATATTTTACACATTTCTGGAGTTTTATTTTAGGATTTGATGTCCTTAAGAATATATATATATGTGCGGTATAAGTACCAAAAACCATCTCAATATATATTTACAGGTCCTCTCTCAGGAGCTTTTCTGAGAACAGGCCGATCTAATTAATATTCATGAGCCTCTCTTCTGATTGGCCTGCTGTTTTCAGCCGACGTCACAGCGCTAGCTGGAGGCAGCAAAACAAAAGAGAAAACTGGAGCCCATTCAAACCAGCGCAGATTCGGCTACATAAGGA
>NW_015560556.1:0-680 GCF_001515605.1 Sinocyclocheilus anshuiensis | reverse complement strand
ATATATATACAGTATATATATATAGTCAAAATTTATAATTTTTATTATAATATATTTTTATATATACAGTATGTATATTTTTTCTTTTTATTATATTTGAATTTGTTTTCATCTAATATTTATATATTATTTTAGCTTTATTTTAAATGACCAAATTACCAAAATTGATTTTATTCATTTTAGTTTTAGTTATAGTTAGCAGTAGCCAGATACATTTTTTACAGCTTGTTTTTGCTAAATGTAACAAAAATAACTGTAATAAATGTACACTGCTGTTGACAGAGCTTATCTTGTATGAACTCTTCCTTCATGTCTGTAGGAGTGAATAATACCTGTGCTGGTGAGGACACACGTCTTCTTGCATTCTTCTTCCGTCTGGAAGCGGTTGTCGTTGCCCTGACAGCCTCCGTACCAGAACTGAGCACAAGCGTTTGCCTGTTTGTCGTAGTACCAGCGAATGACGTAGTCTCTACAGGAGCCCTGACTCAGACCAAGCAAACATCGAGGATCCAGTGGAGCTGATTCTGATGCACCACAGAAGAAGAGGAAGTAATATCACTAAACACTTTCAGAAAATAAAAAACACTTCTGTATAAATATTTTTATATTATAAAAATATAATTTGTAATATTTTTCAATAGTGTCAGTATGTTTTATTCAATTTGTATAAAAATAATATA
>NW_015560555.1:0-568 GCF_001515605.1 Sinocyclocheilus anshuiensis | reverse complement strand
AAGGAAAACTTGAAATCGCATCATATGACCCCTTTAACAACTCAGTACTGAAAAAAGCATAAGACATTTAGTAAAACTGTGTGAAAAGCATTAAATTGAATAAATTATAACATATTGGCCCTCGATTGTATATTTCAACACTGACCAATTATTATTATTATTATTTTTTTTTTTTTTGTAAATTGAGTAAAAAATTATGTAAAAATCACAATCATTAAATTCCATAATTTATATTTTTTGTTCATCCTCTAAATAATGCACACAAACAGTTGTTATAATTACATGGAATTATTATTTACACACTTAGTCCTGAAACAAGCATTAAAAATACAGCATACATGTATAGTATCGGGTAACACAGTGCTTTAGTGTGTGTGTGTGTGTATCAGGCTCAGCAGGTGTTTTATATTTGTGACGGTCACAGATGAGTGTGTGTTTGTACCTCCAGTTCTTGGTGTGCGGTGGACCTTCCTCCAGCCGGAGCAGAGCGAACCGAGCCGCGCTGAGAGACAGACCTCTGATCCCATCACCCCACTCCTTCTCCGCCCTGAACACACACACACACACA
>NW_015560554.1:0-704 GCF_001515605.1 Sinocyclocheilus anshuiensis | reverse complement strand
GTTTCAGCACATGCCCCTCAAAAGGTCTGTGCACGGCCCTGGTGTAGGACATAACAGGGCAGGCTGTCACACTATATAGGGTAAGATGTCACAATCGAACCTGCCACAGTAAAATACAGTAAAGTAACTAAATGTAAATCAATTCATAATGCTTTAAGAATGTTAAAGGGAAACATACAAAAAAAAATAAATAAAATAAAAAAAAATACCCATTTATGCTAAATACATGTATATGATAATAGCTATAATATTATAATAAAATTAGCTATCAAACAAAACAGAACATTTATTTTAGTTAGTTGCCAAGGCAAAACTTCTTCAACTAAAAAAATTAACAAACTAAAATTGACATAAAAGTATAAAACTACAAAAAATGACAAAGCAGTCAGATTATTTAAACTTTAACTAAAATAAAAATTAAAATGGAAAATATAAAAATAAAAACTGATTCAAAATATTAATAAAACCTATATTCTAATACTTTCAATGATACTAAAATAAGACTGATATATAAAATTAAATATTAATATTGCATATCATTGCATATTTGGATTAAATCTATACATATAGTTAGATAAATATTTCTTAATAATAATAATAATAATAAATATAGCTGCAAGCAGCAATGACTGGGGTTCAAGCACTTTAAGGCCTTTAAAGTGGTATGTTTTAGGGTCTAGGCCAACCTAGATGTATGGCTGACA
>NW_015560553.1:0-1258 GCF_001515605.1 Sinocyclocheilus anshuiensis | reverse complement strand
TTGCATGCTCTTGAAGCACAGCACTGGAAGGCTGTTTTGAGCAGAATAATTGCTACTGTCTGTCATTTAGCAGAACGCAATCAAGCACTAAGAAGGCATTCAGCAAAACTTTTTGAGCCCCATAATGGCAACTTTCTCGGACAGGTAAAGCTCATAACACAGTTTGACCTTGAACACTTGAAGAATTGAGAAAATGGAGGTCAAAGATCACTATTTCAGTAACATCATCCAAAACGAGCTCATTGCATTAGTTGGAGAGAAACCAAAGGATCCGATTCTTCAGAAAGTCAAGAAGGCATTGTACTTTTATGTGATAATGGACTGCACGCCAGATATTAGCCACAATGAACAGCTATCCTTGGTGCTTCACATTGTGAATTGTGAGTCACTGGTGGGAGCAAATATTGCAGAACACTTGGTTGGATTTGTCAGTGTGAATGTTACCACAGGGAAAGGCCTGTTTGATTCCCTAATTGAGCATCTTAACAGTTTCAGATTGAATATTTCAGATCGTCGTGGTCAGTCCTACGATAATGGGAGTAATATGATAGGACACAAGAGTCCAGAAAAGACTGCTCGAGATCAACAGCAAAGCTCTGTGTGTTCCCTGCAGCAGTCATTCACTGAACTTGGTTGTGGCAGATGCTGCCAAGTCATCTGTGCTTTCTGTGTCATTTTTTGGCATTCTTCAGCATCTGTATAACATCTTCAGCTCATCAGTACAACGCTGGTCAATGCTGCAAAGCCATGTGCAGCTCACTGTCAAAAATCTGTCCACAGCAAGATGGGAATGTCGCATTGACAGTGTGAAAATACTATATCACCAGTTGCCTGAGATGGTAGAGGCCTTAACTGCACTTGGTGAACATGCAGCAGAAAAGGATGAAGAGACACTGTCTGTGGCACAGAATCTGTCTAAGGAACTGACATCCTGGCAGTTTGTTCTTTGTGTTGTGATCTGGTACAATGCATTTTATCAGATTAATCGGGTAAGTGAACTTCTGCAGAGTCCCAAAATGTCAATTGATGTTCTCAAATGCGCTAAAAGGATTCTGTATCATTTTGAATAAGACAGTGGACACTTTTTTTGTTTGGACACTTAACAAAAAAACAAAAAAACAAAACAAGAATTTTTATGTCTTATACCAAACTGTAGACAATTGTTTGTGCTGTTATGCAGTTCAAAGTAAAATAAATCCAGTTTTTATATGTCTCACTTAATTCTATATACTCAATATTACTGTTGTGCAATTCAAAG
>NW_015560552.1:0-588 GCF_001515605.1 Sinocyclocheilus anshuiensis | reverse complement strand
ATTACTTGTTCGCTATCCCCAACCCTAGACTGGGGAGAACGTAACCGAAGGCTTTTGATAGGGTTGAGCATGACGTTTTATTTGGAATTTTAAAACCGTATGGTTTTGGGGACAATTTTATTAAATGATTAAAAATGTTATATAAAGATGTAAGGAGTCAAATGAAATGTAATGGTTTTGTGACAGAGGTTTTTAAATTAACAAGATCTATTAGACAAGGGTGTCCACTATCAACACTATTGTATAGCTTGGTGGCTGAAACATTGGGATTAACATTTAAAAGAAGAAAATGAAATTAAAGGAATTGGAATAGAAGGGATAGGAGAATTACAAAAAGTTTATCAATATGCGGATGACAACTTTAATAGTAAGGGATGTAGTGGCAAATTTTAAGCAGCCCCCCAACTATTTTGCCGACACTCTTTAAACGACTATCTAAATAAACTTAAGTTGTACTTTTTTAAGGATGAGATGAGCAGGATGGAAAGGTGTGAGCAAGGTAGGCAGGGCAGGATGGATGGACCAAACAATATTCAACAATGGATTCCAGTAATCCATACAAAGGTTAAAGCAGAGTTGAAAGGATAC
>NW_015560551.1:0-1259 GCF_001515605.1 Sinocyclocheilus anshuiensis | reverse complement strand
TGTAAGGGGGTCTGAATACTTTCCGTACCCACTGTATATATTTATCAAAGCATGATTTTTTCCCCCACACAGAAACAGGCTTCCATAAATGATTGCCAGAGTATCCTGTACAGAGCAGGACATGACGATAAGAAGAAATCATTGTTGTATCCATCTTTGAAGTCTTGTCCCTTTGTAGCAACACGTGGACACATTTCCATTTTGCCAAACAAGCTAAAGCACATTTGTTTTTTTTTCTTTAAAACCTAAAACAGACTGCTTTTTCTTTGTCTAACACATGCACATCAGTCTTATGGCCAGGAGTGGCATGCCTGTTTAAAGTCAGGGGCTAATCTGTCTTTTAATTATGCATGCCATGAAATTCTGTGACATCTGATGATAAAAAAGAGGAATCTGCCAGTTTTAGCTTTTAATTTAAATGGACCATTTTATGGGTCAGTGCAATTTAATATGAGAGATTTAATTAAGATCTGAAAGATTGTTGACTATAAGTTCGACAAGGTTTGATTTGATACATCTCTACAAGAAGACAGTTAATATCAAATATAAATGCATACTCTAAATCAATCTATCTTCATCTTCACACATCACCTAAAATGAGTAATCCTCCTTATAAAAGCAAATACCTCTGTTTAACACTTTTTCATGATGATTTATTGATTTCTCTTTACAAATAGTTTAAAAGTAAAAAGTATGCAACATGCAAAGGTAAAAGGGTACAAAAAGTTTAAATAAATTCAAAATAAAGCAGGACATTTTTTTTTATAGTTAATGGCAGCAATTACAGCTGAGATTTCCTAAATGTGTGATCACATTTTCAAACTGGATTTTGTCCCATTCTTCTTGGCAAAATTGCTCTTGCTTCATCAATTTGGATGGAGACCATTTGTGAACGGCAATTTTTAAGTCATTATACAGATGTTCGACTGAATGCTCCACTCCAGAACATAAGCCCATTAGTCTAGAGACTTGCTGGGTCATTGCCTGCTTCATGTGAATTATCTTGTGCTTGTGTACTGAACATCCTCATCCCATGATGCACTGAAAATGACTTTAGCAGATGAAGAATGATAATACTGTTCAAAAGGTTGGAGTCAGTAAGATTTTTTTATTATTATTATTATTTTATTTTAGTACTTTTATTCAGCAAAGAAACACTAAATTGATCAAAAGTGATAGTAAAGAAAAAATTGTTACAAAAAATTGTGAATTTCTAATGTTTCCTGAGCAGCAAATCAGCATATTAGAATGATTTCTGA
>NW_015560550.1:0-932 GCF_001515605.1 Sinocyclocheilus anshuiensis | reverse complement strand
AGTGTTGCATTTATAATTTTGTTCAGTGTATATATATATATATAGATAGATATATATATGTTGTTGTTTACTTTATGTTCTATAACATAAATATACAAATGTTTGCTAAAGGTAGTCTGAAGGGTGAAAAAAGAAAAATATGATGTTTGATCTGCCATCATTAGGCAACAACAAAAAAAGAATATTCTCATTCTCTTAATTTTTGTCCTTTTCCATAGTCACATGTTGCCTGATCGGCTCTCTAAGGGGGAGGAGGTGAGACCATATATTTAATATCTATGCCAAGAATATGTGTTACTTTTGAATGGAATACAGTTTATGTGCTTTAAATAGTAATTATTATTTAGTGTGCACCTCTCAACCAGATTGTTCATGTTGTCTGCCTGGCTCAGCCTTGAATAGAGGATGATTTGTATGTTTATTGCACATAAAATGTTTTAAATAAAATCAATTTGATTTTTGATATTCTCTCTCCTAGATTTTCTTTTTCTGCTTCAATTTTCTGAAGCATATTGTTTGTGACACGTTTTCAGTAAAAAAAAAACAAAGGTAAGCTATCTTATGATTTTAAATACAAGAATCATCTTTGTGTCTCATGAGTATGTGTAGAATAGAATAATTTGATAGTCTTTGAATAGTCTTTGAACCCAATTAGTATCAAGAAGATTTTTTTTTTTTTTTAAGCTTTTCTCTGTTATTTTAAACATGCTAAAATTGAGCTTATGAAAATGTTTAAATTGCTGGTAGACATTAACCTGTCCTGTTTTTTTGTGCAGACATATGTGGTTGTTTTCAAGGGTGTGATTTATTTTATTTATTAATTTTTTTATGGTGCAATAACCATTTTAGCAAAAGTCAATTCTTATCTTGATTTTGAAGAGTGTGTGCATAAAAAGTTGGAGAAGGTTAAGAAATATGACGTTAAACTATTT
>NW_015560549.1:0-623 GCF_001515605.1 Sinocyclocheilus anshuiensis | reverse complement strand
TTGGATAAAAGCGTCTGCTAAATGACTAAATAAATAAACAATAAATAAATAAACCAACGAGCAAATATAGCACTGGATGAATGTGTGGGAGTGAGGAGGATTCAATCATTAACACTATGGCAAAAGTCAAGGTCAGTTAAAAATGAACCTGCAAGGCATAAAAATGAAGGCATAAAAAAAAAACTGTCTAACTCGGAGTTCATTTTCTGTCACAGCTATTGAGCCATATGTGAGGGGACTGGCAGGCTGAACAGATGGACAAAGGCTGCCTGTTCAACATACATTCTGCAAACCTCGCATTGTCCTTCTTCGCCTGTCATGGCGTTAACTGCAATTTTCGAGATTCTTGATTTTAAGGGACTACTGCTCTTCGTAGTGGCTTTTCTCTTGGTGGCAGACTACGTGAAGAACAGAAACCCACTGAATTACCCACCCAGCCCTTTCTCTCTTCCGCTCCTAGGAAATGTCTTCAACCTTGACTCCAAGGAGCCGCATATATATCTGACAAAGGTGAGCAGACAATATTGACACTTCTGGGTTGACAGGACAGGACTCTGTTAAAATCTAAGAAAATAAAAAAAAGAGAGATACGATGCATGATAGTGGATATCGCTTTTACTTAA
>NW_015560548.1:0-626 GCF_001515605.1 Sinocyclocheilus anshuiensis | reverse complement strand
GGTCCGAGTCGGTAAAATGATCCGAACTTCCCATCACTAGAAACCGGTCCCTTACACCTGATAGCTATGATTGACAAGGGTGTAAACCAATGACATACGCGAGGGGCGGGGTTTGTGACGGATTCGTTTCCGGGGTATGTGAGAGTCAGAGGAAGCACGTGTGTGGATGTTTTGCGGAGCGGTTCGTCTCGTGTGCGCACGGTAAGATCGGTACAGAGTGCTCTGCTCAAGTCCTGAGAGATTTAGTTAGTGCGTGTCGACCTCTGTGCTGTTTTGTTCTCATTCCGTGTTTAAGCGCATTTTCCGCCTTAAAAGATCCGGCTTTACTGTCACTCACACCCTACGGGTTCTGCAGCTGCCATCCGAGATGTGAGTAAATGTATAATCTAAACCCTGCTGTAATTAGGTCTCAAACCACGAATATATAGATACAGTGTCCACTATAATAACCTAGACATAGACCGGTTCAGACCTGGCTCTCACTTCCTCTCTAACAGCTCGGGCCGATGGAGGAGGCCGAGGCCAGTCCGGTCTCAGTTCTGACCGCGGAGAAGCGCTCCCTCCCGGATGAGGATCCGGATCACGCCGCCAAGAGGCTCCGAGTCGAGCAGGAGGAGAGCTTCGCG
>NW_015560547.1:0-610 GCF_001515605.1 Sinocyclocheilus anshuiensis | reverse complement strand
AGTATGTTGCCATATGGCTACACCATGCGGTAGAGGGTTAAGAATTATCTAAAATTGAAATCATTTTAGGCTGTCATGTTGGTGCTGTTAAAACGAGCAGCCTTGACCAGCCTTGAAAAAAAATGTGTTCGGTGGCAAAGGCAAATGGTGGTTCCTTAAGGAAATGCATGTTCAGCAACCCCTAATATAACTCTTTGTGTTATGAAATGACCCAAATGTCAAAAACTCCAGTGTCAGAGACTCGAGCTGAAAAGGACTCCATACCTGTTCTGGGAAACTGTGATATCACACCCACTTCAAAAGTTGCAAAAACAGGAGAGTGATCACTGGTGAAGATGTCATCTGTGCATCCTGATGAACAGAACCAAAGGATCAGTTAAAAATATTTGTTTACTAATCAGTTCAATTCTTAAAGCTGTAATTAGGGTGGAGTTAAAGTTTTTCTAAAAACATACAAACCGTCATCTGAACGTTAGCAACCATCCCATTAATAAATAAACTAATTAATTAAACATCACATTCCAATCTCGTTTAATGCTGCCATTTAAAAAGATTCTAAAAATACTAATGTGAGGTAGTAATGAAATACTAAGCATTTGGTCAGTGTTGG
>NW_015560546.1:0-601 GCF_001515605.1 Sinocyclocheilus anshuiensis | reverse complement strand
GAATATGCGCCCTCTAGCAGCGAAAATTACATATTGTGCCTTTAATGATAACGTAGGCTAATATTCATTACAACATAAGGTGTGGTCACATTTACTGTTTGTTTTTGAAATTTCACAGGAGAAAGTCATTTCAGTCATTTCAATAGGATTTCGCATGATCTGGAGTTTTCAGAAAAGGTTTCGCTTGTGTTCGTGTTGGTCACTCAAATTTGCTGTGGAAAACAGAAAGTTGCTTCATTGATCACTACAGTATTGACAATAGACCTATTTGGCACATGAATTTATATACACATTATATTTCTCAGTAACGAGGAGGTAAAATCTCTGTTTTGAAGTACAGTAACTAAACTCACAGCTTCATTGTTTGTAGAGAGAGACGCACAGATGCAGATCTCTCTCAAAATGGTCATATTTCTGTCATGAAACAGTTGTCTAATATTAAATGATTTGCAACTTCGCTCTCTTTCAATGCTTAGCGGTGCAATTCACAACCCCTCCTACTTTGATTTGATTGGCCATCTCAATTATTTTGACACTGATGAGCGCTATTTAGCCCCCTGAGGCAGACCATGCTGAAAATATAGCTTTTAAAGGTTTTTGT
>NW_015560545.1:0-558 GCF_001515605.1 Sinocyclocheilus anshuiensis | reverse complement strand
ATATATACTACATTTAAAAACCTTTCATCTCGAAGACAAACATCTGCTAGATTACTGATAGCTATTAGCTCAAAGTTGTACTTGCAATTTGAGTTTTTTCCCCCTGTGGAATCATTGTGACCTTGAGAAAAAAAACACGCACATACACAAGCACAACACACCTGCACACATAATTATGAACTTTTTAATTAAGGTCTTTTCTAATTAGCCTAAACTAGTGAATTGAACGTGAATAAATTAGATGCAAAAACCTAATCAAGAAAAACAATCGTCGGACTGATTTAAGCGACACTCTTCAAAAACCAATTTCAAAATGGGGGAGCACATTAACTTTACCTTTAACTCTGTAGATTACTTCGTCCTTTCCTACAGGCTTGGTGAACAATTTACACATTGCAGTTCCTTTTGTCATTTAGGCGTCTGACATGGGGTTGTTAAAGGTAGAAAATTTGCTCAGTTATTACTGGCTGTGTCTTTTTAAAATTGTCACCGGTGTTTTTGAACTCAGTGGCATGTTCTGGCATAATAAGTAAAAGTTATATTCTCCATTTGGCTGCA
>NW_015560544.1:0-862 GCF_001515605.1 Sinocyclocheilus anshuiensis | reverse complement strand
TTGCTCTGTAAACTCGTAAGTGTGATAGGGTTCTGAACACAACACGAGGGTTAATTTGGTGAGCTTCTACCAATTGATAGATGCAAAAACACATTATAGATACAATAAAGACTTTGACTTCAACAACAAACGATATGGGAAGTATTTTCTTATCCTAAAAACTGATATGCCTATTTAGTTGCATTTTATTATTTGCATTTAAGATTGGTTATTTCCTGCTGTCCATGACACTCAGACCTGTGTGACCCACTGTTGGGTCAGGACCCACCAGTCAAGGACCACTGCTCTGAACCTGCGGGGAGAAGGTGGCAACTGCTGTGAAGCCTTACCTGCTTTCAAGTCGATGGGTGTAGGAAGGAGCTGTGTGCTGTCCACGTGTCCGTGATCCGCTACCTGGCTGTTCAGCTGCTGGGATTTGAAGTAGAAAATGTGTAGATAATGAGGGTGTGAACATAAAAACTAGCAACAGAGAGACACAAGGCACGAGCACATATGCAGCACACAGACAGAGCGGGAAAAACAGAAAAACACAGAGAATGGAGAAGAGAGAGAGGGGCAGAAATGAAGAAACATGGGGAGGAAAAGGGGAAAGAGAGCAGAGGAGAGACGAACACTGTTAACGTTCAGGGAGAGAAGACAGAGGAAGTGTCAAAACATAGTGAGTGCTCCATCTACAGGGACAGTGCCTTAGATTAGGGGTTTTTAAACCATTTTATGCCAAAATCTCCCAAAAATGATCCCTGTCCTAAATTATAAGAACTATATATTTTCTTGTTCATAGACTAATTTATTGTGCATGTGAAAAGTTAAAATCAAAATTAAATGCAGCTTTATTTCAGACATTATTTTAGATTTCATTAAA
>NW_015560543.1:0-1894 GCF_001515605.1 Sinocyclocheilus anshuiensis | reverse complement strand
ATTGTAAGTCGCACTAAGATATAGTCAGAGTCTGAGCCTTGCTTTTGTTGGTTTCCCCTTTTTTTGTAATTTTTTTCATTATATGTCCCCCTTTTTGATGACTAGTTTGATGCTACATTTGAAAAAAAAAAAAGCATCTGTTTACTTAATTAGGCATTTATTGAAATCTACTTGTGGAAAACTTGAATACTGGTAATAATTATAAAAAAATAGTAATAGCTCAGATCTTGTCCCTTGTGGTAATCAAACTATAAAATAATATTCTTGTTTTCCTGCACTGAATCTTTTTCTCTATATTAGTCCAGTCTGTTCATTATTTTTATGTTTAATGAAAATGTCTGAAAATATACTGAGAGTCACCAAAGACTGTGCAGTAGACTGGGTAACATTGCTCCTGTCAATGGGCGGTCAAGATGTACCCTGCTCCACTTAAATGTCACATTTTTCATCAAGCGTACCACAGATTAGTCACCATGACTGACAGCACATCCTTTCACCTGCCGCCTATCTGCTAGCTGAATGGACATCTCTGGTGTCACTCTCTCAGACGAGTGGATGTCTTTGATATAACGTGGATAAAAGTCTGCGCGTGTCCTTTCTGAAAGAGAGTGACTGACTTGATGTGCGTGTCACGTGGCCTCTCTTCCCACTGAGGGATTCTTTACTACAATGTAAGGAGGGAACAGAATGCTAAATCGCTGCAGTCTACGTCACTTCTCACACATGGGGGACTTATCTCCATGGCAACCGGCATGCCAGGGTGTCCTAGCGCTGATCCCAAACCAGCTGAATTAAATGGAATTATTTAATGGAAGCATAATTCACATTTGCCCTTTCTAGTCGAAATCATGATCTGGTTAGTCTTGAGGAATTATAAATCTGTGTCACCCAGGTCGTTTATGATAGATTACACATGTAAGTGGTATTCGGAGGTTCTGTCTTTTTGCTGTTGAAAGAGATTTGCTTTAAATCAGTAAAGTCGCTCTGGCATAGAGGAAAAGGGTCGAGAGGGACGATAGAGAGGAGAAAAAGAGCAGGAGATTTCCATTTCTGGTTTATTTCTGGCCTGCACCCTGCAGCTCCCACTCTGCCTGCCCTCTGCCTGCTTGGCTGGTGGCCGCATGCTAATGATGTCATTCTTTCAAGCCATCTCTTCAGCTGACCTTTTGACCCTGTCAGCAGAATTGAAGCGGTATTAGTGATATTTTAAAATATGAAAAGCATGGAGGCTTTGCTTTAGGAGGTGGTTTCCACGAATATGGGTATAGCTCTTAGGGTAAATAATAGCCCTGAAACCTGAAAAAGTGTATTTTTTTTTCTTATTCATGAGATGGCCAGTCAAAGAAGATGCCTTATGCACCTCTTAGGAGGTCAGATAAATACTACATGAATTGTATTTTTTTCCTATTCAGTTTATATTTACATTTTTTTCTTCAGTTCTGTTACTGAAATTTGGGATGAAAGTTTTTGAAATTTACTGAAATTTTTGTCTAATGTTGAAATACAGTTTTGTGTGAGTTTGAATTAAATAAAAAATAAATAATGTTGTTTCATATTAATAATATAAAATATGTTATAGCTATTCTACTTGTATTATATATCAAATATATAATATTCTATTATATTTAAATTATTTTAATATATTTAAATTATTTAAATTATTTGTTCTTGTGAAGACACAGCTACATTTTCAGCAGCCATTGCTCCAGTCTTCCAGTCTCACATGATTCTTTAATAATTATTTTATTTATAATCAAATCTATATTTATAATCAAATCTAATGTGCTGATTTTTCCTGTTATCAATGTTAAAAACAGTTGTTGTGTTCTTTTTTTTCTTTTTTTCTGGATTCTTTCATGAAATAAAAAAATTAAAATTATTAGCATTTATATGT
>NW_015560542.1:0-1193 GCF_001515605.1 Sinocyclocheilus anshuiensis | reverse complement strand
ATATTTTTAATTTTAATATTTATTTAATGTTTATTGAAAGAACGCTTTGATTTCTAAACATTTTATTTCAGAGATGCTTAGTGTGTTTCAAGGCTTACAACTCTTTATTGACAAATGTTTAATATCCCAGTAGAAAAATACTTCTAGAATTCTCCAGTAGGTCACTGTTGTTCTCTAAATTGCTCCTTTCTCAACTCCACGACTAAAGTTGACAATCCCTAGACTATAATAGCATCATCACAAGTGTTTCTGTGTGTGTCTAACCTTTCCTCCTCAAGTACTCGGCCACCAGCGCTGCTACATGCACATAACACATGGCTGCCTGAAGAGAACCAAATCAGAGAACATTAGCTTCACGGTTAAACATACATGAAGATGTGTGTGACTGTGTGATGTACCTCAGAGAGGTCTCCATTCTTCACATGGATACGGGCCATGCTATCCAGCCACGTCTTGCGGAGTTCAGGAGTGCTGGCGTAAGATTTGGCCAGACTGTACTGCAGGTCCACCAGCATCTCGGGGTCTCTCTCGTGCTCCTTCATCTGAGCCGTGGCCATCAGAACAGTGCGGATCTTCTTGGTCAAGTCTTTCACCTCAGATGGGAATGCTGTGTTCTGTGGGAGAAGGAAGGGGATGAGTGACTGTGTGTGAATGTGTAAATGTCAGAGTATGAGTCTGTGTAGAACTGTATTTTCCCCAGAACAAGCTAGAACTAGATCCGCATCTATTGATCCAAAACCTTTTTGAATGAATCTGTAACGCATAAAAATTACAGATAAAAAACTACTGACAATGCTTATATTGTGTAATTTGCTAAAGTATTATGTGTGTGTGTGATATTAAATTATACACTGCAGTTAAAAAATTTGGGGTAAATTAGATTTTTATTCTATTTCAAATACATGCCATTTTTAAAAAACGTTTTATTCATCAAATAATCCTGAAAAAAAGTACTATTTAAAAAAAATATTTAGCAGCACAACTGTTATTATCTATAATAATATTATATGACACTGAAGACTGGAGTAATTGATGCTTTGCAAGACAGGAATAAATTACATTTGAACATATATTAAAACACAAAACAATTGTAATAATATTTCCAATATTACTGTTTTTTTTATCAAATAAATGCAGAATTGATGAGCTTAAGAGGCTCTTTTCATAATATATATTTTATAATATATTATAAC
>NW_015560541.1:0-3599 GCF_001515605.1 Sinocyclocheilus anshuiensis | reverse complement strand
GAGAAAGGAAAACTTGAAATTGCATCATATGACCCCTTTAACAAGTTCAGTTTAAATGGCAGAGTAAGTAACATAGCAGACAGTAAATAACCAAGACAAATAACCCAGCAAAATATGTCATAAATTCAAGAAACCTATAATATAAATATTTGCAAAATGATATTTTTTCATCCAGGCTACTACAGCAGCAAAAATGACAAATTGTACCTGGGCTTTTATGCGCCCTGCTGGCCTGTAAATCAGTCTCAACAATGTGCTATTAAAAAATGCCCGTCTCTGCAGACCTTTCTAATCCAGCTTGGTCCCCTTCCATTTATAGAAGCGTCTAGCATCACTACAATACCTCCCAAATGCGATACAGCAATTACCCGTGCAAGGGATTGTGGGGGCTGAGATAACCCATTGTGATGGATATCACTTTATCATTCTGTTCAGGAACATGGGCACTCACATACAAATTATTTGAAATCTTTGCCCTTTTTAGATCTGCCTGCTTTATTTGAACATTTATGAGCATTCAGATCCACGTTCTCCAGCACGATTTAAGAATGATCCAGAGAGCATCTTGTGATTTAATGGAAGCAAGAAAATCTGGCTGTATAATGATTTCACTACAGAAATAGTTCAGAATCTTGAATTGATACAATTTATAATAATGTTATATTCATAATAACAGTACATACATTTATTAATTCATTCATTCATTTTAAATAATTTAAAAAAATGTATTTCACTACATACACCGAGTAAAGAAAATGCTAAGTGTGTCTCTGTAACATACTCCAATAATCTTCAGAAAATAACTTCAAAAATATTTTTACAGTGAGGATAATCTTAATATGCCCTGTAAGAGAGGGTTAAACAGATGGATCTATACCGTAATTGTCCTAGAATGACATTCTTTTGTTTCAGAGCACTTCCCTGTTTTCCTTTATGATCAAAAAATCGATGAGAAACAAATGATTCTGCCTGCCTGAAATAGACCTGATATATAAATCTTGGCACGATGCTATTAAATATGAATTTATCAAGAAAGAGCTTTGTCTTTGTTTGCTTCACATATTTCCTCTTCATTCTATCAAGACGAGGAAGCAAACATTGTCTGTCGGGTGAACAGGTTTACTTTTCCCTCCCTTATTGATTGGCACACATCTGTGCTGATGCATTTCACCCGACAAGGCCAATCGACACCTTAATATGTTCATTTAGTGCTTTCATGCGGATTTTAAACTTAGTCGTGTGACCCTCTCCGGGTTTAGTGGTTAACGTTATTGCTGGCATTGTAGCCCATTAATACGGCACATTAAACCAGCAAACACATCATGACCACATGGCCGCTCAAACCCAAACACAGTCAGTATGGTTGACTACGCTGTGTTGACAGTGACACAAATCTTACACATTTGGCTCCACAAGGGCAAGGTTTGTTATGATGCCATTAAACCCCATTGTATGCAGGTGAGTTTCTCGTGGTGTGTGTATATTTGTGTTTGGTGGTGAGAGCATGTTTTAAGGGAGCAATAAAAATGTAGATTTTACTGACCTATAGTATTATGTATTACTCAGCCAGTCACTATTGGACACTGCCTGTTCAACTTTGATGGCATTATTAGCTAAGTATAGTTAGCCGAGAGCCATATGTTTTTATTTACAACAGTTATATATAGTCCAAGAAACCCATTCTTTTGAAATATGAATTTAAAAATTTTTTTTGAATGTTTTTATACATGTCATGCCCTAAATACCCTCTGGCCTTCATGCAATAAAAATAAATAACTAAGTAAAATAATATACAAAAAAGGCAAGATGAAAAGTCAACATGCAACACTGAAACTCATTGTTACATAATTCTGTAGCATGATGCATTTTCAAGTAAAATAGGATATTCAATGAGAAACATTTTATCTTTAATCTGACATGTTTATGTTTTAATCTGAGACTTCACTGCACAGGGTTGCCAGGTCTACATAACCAAACCATCCCAATAGGTACTCAAAACTAGCTCAATCACGTTCTGGGGGAAAATGGCTTATTAAAATTACTCCAAATTCGCTTTCTGGGGGGTCAAAACCTCCTTCCTGGGGTTCAACGTCTGTCAAAATCGCAATCGCAGAATTCGCTAAAAGTGGCCCATTTCCGCAGGAAAACCACAGACTTTGCAACACTGTTTCCGTATCAATTGGGAATGGATTAAATTGTGAAAATGGGGCATTACTAGCATTAAGTCAGATGGTTGAAACATGCAGGAAAATGCTTTAAGAAAGGAGTCATGATCAGTTTGGATGTTGAAATTTTGAATTTAATGAACATAAGTACAAAAATTTAAAATACATTTCATTTGATAATTGGACTAGAGTTTATAGGCAACATTAAATGTTAAAAGGACTTGAATAACAACTAGATATTATAATTAAAGGCGATACAAATGACTAATTGACTGTACTGTATAATGTGAATCAGTCTATATGGCAGTTGTGCATGATGCTGGCTCTTAACAATACTGTGTGAAGAAATTAAATCCAGCAGTTTGTATGGAAAAGCTGTTGTAATTGGTTATTGTCCTCCTGATTGCTTACTGGAAGGTTATCCTTAAATATTTATAATAATCGTTTATAATCCCTAATCTCTGTAGATCCTGAAGGGAGTGCAGAATAAAGCCAGTGAATCTTTCCAGACTTCCATCTTTCAATTTTAATGTAAACAATACAAATAAAAAGTAGCTAAACAGAACGCACAACGCAACGCACACTTGGTGACATGATTTAATATATTTGACTCTCTCATGTGCACTGCAAAAGCAAAGGAATAAAATGTTAATTCCAATCTACCAGTTTAATAGGTTATACAGAATAAAAAATGGTGATCCTCTAGTGTCTGTGGCAGTTACTGCCCTGATAGTTTGGACGTGAGGAGGGAAAATGTTTTCTTGCACATCCTGTAATGAAATGATACAAAACATAGTAACCATAAAAAAGTCCTGATTTCTTCCTCTGAATGACCCTTTGATTGTATTCCATGTGTTTAGTGTTACTTATATTTGCCTTATTCCGTGATGTATCCTCAATGGTCACCATAGAGAGGGAATTAAACAAAGCCATTAAGACAGATAGAGGCCAGTTCACTGGAACTGGATCATTATACTCACCTCTAACCCAAATCAAAGAAAGCACAGAGCATAATCTGTATACCTGAGTTACATAATGCTATTCCTGTCAACACAATATTTGCTTTTTAGTGAGAGGTAAACTAAGCCACAGTAGTACAATAATTGTGTAGTAGTGAATGAAGATTCAACATAAAATCAAAATCTATACTGTTTTTAAAATGCTCGTTCTTGATCTTACTGTGTGTGATTCATCAGTGCATGATAATCTCAAAAAGAAAAATGAAGTTTGTCTGTAATCAAAATCTAATAACTTACTCCACCTCAGAAACAACTGCTCTTTTCAGCTGACACCAACAAACCATTTTCAGCCCCTCTCTAACTAACTGGCTTCATTCTAGTATAAATGGCCAATCAATCCCAAATTAACAAAAAATTAAGCCATGTCCTACATTTATTCTCACTCAATAACAGTTTTACCCAGAATGTCTGAAAT
>NW_015560540.1:0-494 GCF_001515605.1 Sinocyclocheilus anshuiensis | reverse complement strand
AGTTGCACTGAGTAAATACAGCTGGATAAAACAGAAACTGTGTCCATCTTCATTTCAGGCTGCAAGGCAATAAAATATGATTTATTTTAAATGGGGTGATACTTTTCTATATCCACTGTAGGTCCGGGTCGCTAAATACCCTATGTAATGATTGGCAAAACATTCATGCATTTAAGGGTTAAACTTTGTGAAAGAACTTTGTTCAAGCATTGTCTGTTTTCTTCCAGTTTAAAGCCTTAACATGTCTTAAATTTTACAATATTAAGCCTTAAAGGTCAAATAGTCAACAATTTAATTGATAGGGTCTTAATTACAGCAATAGACGTTAGCATGTTATCTCGGCCATACTGATCTTTAGAGAGAAAGTCATTTTACATGTCCCATTTTCTGTGAAATAAAGTCCTGGTCAGATGTAATTAATGTGTTTAATTATCCACCATATTCCTACTTAAAATTAACATCTGCACTGGACAAAATATTTAGCACTGCCTTTT
>NW_015560539.1:0-496 GCF_001515605.1 Sinocyclocheilus anshuiensis | reverse complement strand
TTACGATATTATCGCAGACGATATATATCGCACACCCCTACATCTCAATATTTAGTCTTTTGTCTTTTGTCCCAGTTAGTATATTCAGAAGAATGAAAATGTTCATGTAATGTTTTTAAATACACATTTTCATTGTGTTTTTATTGTAATTTTTGCTATATTAGTATATTCAGAAAATGTAAACATGTTCAGAAAAAAATACCACATTTTTTAAAATGTAAATGTATTCAGAGAAAACTCACAAAATTATGTAAAAAAATTATTAAAATACACATTTTCATAATTTTTATATTGTTGTTTTTTTCCTGTTGAAGTTTTTATGTAGCCATTTTTGCTGTTAGTATATTCAGAAAATGTAAATGTATTCAGAATTTTTATTTAGAAAAAGCTGACAAAATCGTTTTTTAAAATACATATTTATCTTTTTTATATAGTTTTCATCGTTTTTATGTTGTCAACCCTCTACATTGCGAGTAAATCACTCGCATATGCGACT
>NW_015560538.1:0-552 GCF_001515605.1 Sinocyclocheilus anshuiensis | reverse complement strand
ACTCAAGATGGAACTATTACATCTGAGACTGTTAATGGACAACTGATCACTGTTTATGACACACCTGGATTATTTGACACTGATTTGCCTGAGGATGAAATTCAGCTAAAATATCAGGCGGCTCTGCAGAAATGTGAGTCAGGCCCCTGTGCATATCTCCTGGTGATCAAAGCTGACAGATTCACTAAAGAAGAGAGAGAAACCGTAGAGAAGATTGAGGAGCTATTGGGACAAAACCCCTTGGAGAAAACCTGGATTCTCTTCACCAGAGGAGACGAACTGGAGGAAGAAAACATGACAGTACAGGAATTCCTTGATGAGACTGAACCACTGAAGAAACTCATACAGAAATATGATCAGAGATACCATGTGTTCAACAACAAGAAGAGACATACTGGACCAGTTAAAAGACTGCTTACTGTTATCAACTCATGATTAAATATAAAGAGTGAGTAATTTTTATACCAAATATTAAATTAATATTCTGGACATTTTTAAAGGGGTAATTTGATGTTGCTAAAAATAACATTATTTGGTGTATTTGGTGTAATG
>NW_015560537.1:0-638 GCF_001515605.1 Sinocyclocheilus anshuiensis | reverse complement strand
TCCACATAAATCAAATCTCATTTGGGACAAAAGAAAAAAAACAGCATTGTTTTGTTTACAATAAATGTAAACTAGGCTTCAGGTTTTGGAGTTGTTTTCTCTACATTCAAGGCTAATTTTTTTTCTTCAGCTACACATTTAAAAACAGGGCTCCATGACACTGAATACCACACAAATAATGGATATAATAGTAACTGACTTTATTAAAGACAGAGTCTCTGTCTCTCTCTCTGTCTGAGTAACATCAACCCTTTTTATTTTCTAGGTTGTGGCTCTGAAGTTCATTCCCAAAGTTGGCCGCTCAGAGAAGGACCTGCGTAGTTTGAAAAGAGAGATTGACATCATGAAGGGGCTTAAGCATCCCAACATAGTGCTGCTTTTAGACAGCTTTGAGACAGAGAGGGAGGTATGATTGTCACGACCTACTCCCAAGTCATGTTACATTTTCCACTGTTGCATCTCTGTTCCATAACCCGGTGCTTCCAGTATAACGGCTTGTTGAAATTAAACATAGCTCCCAGGGTTCACGATTTTCACATTCAAATCTCTAGGGAATAATTCTCGTTGGCAAAATATAGTTTATATGTAGACGTTAGGATATTGGCATTGGTACAAATGCAGTAAGCTTGTGACTTTGA
>NW_015560536.1:0-475 GCF_001515605.1 Sinocyclocheilus anshuiensis | reverse complement strand
CATGTAAATATTTTTAAAATATATACTGTATGTGTGTGTATTTATTGAATTGAATACATTTACTGTCATTGCATGTAGCATACAACGAAATTCCGCATCTCTCGTAGAAATGCAAGTATATCCATCTACAGTCACACTCATAAAAAAAAACATACATATAAATAAATAAATATACATAAAAAGAGATGAATTAGTCCTAAAAGAAATCTAAAAACCAATATTAAAGTGAATCTGGAGGTGCGAGTCTTTAAAGCTCTGTAGCGTCTTCCAGATGGCACATCATGGCAGTAGTGCAAACAAATTGTGAAAAGGGTGAGTGCTGTCCTTGATAATAGTACAGGCTCTGCTATGACAGCGAAGTCTGTAAATGTCCTCAAGGGGGGTAGTGGAAGTCCGATAATCTTTTGTGAGATTTTAATAACCTGTTAATAATACTGTATGTGTGTGTATTTATATATACATAATAAATATACAC
>NW_015560535.1:0-1181 GCF_001515605.1 Sinocyclocheilus anshuiensis | reverse complement strand
AATAAACAAGTACACTTGTGCACATTCAATACATTTAAGTACAGTTCTTTTTCACGAGGGTGGTCTTGAGAAAACTTTGGATTTGCTCCTGTTCCTTCAGGTTTTATATATATAAAAAATAAATCTCTAAAATGGAGATCATTAGCTGTGTTTCAAACCTTCACTCAAGATTTTTATTTATTTACTTATTTATTAGTTTACATTTAATTTTTAGAAATGTCTTGGAAGTCTGATCAAATAACTAGTCTAGGAAAACATTCTGGACAATCACATTTGTAATTACTTATGGTTCATTCACAACACTGGAAATGAAAGGTCAAGTTATGCATGTTACATTATATGAGATACAGTATCGCACACAGTGTGTGTTATGTTGTATACTGCACATTTTAGCAAATTTATAAGGTCATCTGGGTATTTCACGCATATAGAAAATATATTTGCATGTTGAGCACATTATACAGTACTGTATTATTAGGAATGGGTTTATGATGGTAGTGTGTATACCATATTCACCATGATGTAATACATATGTGTCAACCAGTTTTGCTGTATTGTTTATACCATGTTAGAGATGTTTGGTGTTCAGTGGACAGGACAGCTTCACAATATATATTGCAGAGTGGGACGTTTCCCAAACAAGTCAGAATGAGGAAGGACTTGCCATTAAGGGGCTGTTAGCATTAATGTAAAACAGAATTTAGTTGTTTACCGTTGCCAAGCAACATCACAACTTTAGAACAATTTAGTGTGATTAATTCAGATTCAACCACAGTCACAGGTGTGCATATATCCATGTTATGTTCACTGTTGTGAGGATTGTGTGTGCGTGTGTGTTGCATGTGAAGCTCTTTTTTTTCCGCTTATGCCAGACTTTGTCATGAATAATCTTTTTTTTTTCATCCATCAAATTTAAAAACAAAAGAAATGATATGAATGCAATGAAGCATCTTTCATTTGTCAAGTATTTCAATCACTGGATTATACAAAAATAGGCATTACCTGAAAAATAGGGCTAAACCATGAAAAATGAATGCAATAAATCATGTTTCCTGACCCATGCAAATTCCATGAGGGATTTTCCTTCCACACTTTTATGTTTTTCAGAACATAATGATTAGATGTTCATACAAGGCTGGATTAGAGCAAAACTTGACGCTGCATTCTAAAAAAACATGAAA
>NW_015560534.1:0-1279 GCF_001515605.1 Sinocyclocheilus anshuiensis | reverse complement strand
CCCCTGCCTGGCCCCCCCAGTTACTGTGGTCTAGAACCGCCACTGGTTTTAGTATATTAGAGATGGAATACAGATTGTGAGGGTTTGGCATTGATCAAAGACATGTCAGGAGAGGAAAAGCCCTCACACAACCCTAACACACACACACACACACACACAAACACTGAGGGCCCATGCATGCGGTTACTATGGAAACTGCCATAACACTTCGCCCTGCATATCACACATAATTGCATGGCAAATGAGAGCAGCGCAAAGAGAGACAGAGAGAGATGAAGGTCTGGTGTAGGTGTAGGGGTGAAACAGAAAGAAAGAGAAACACCTGGAGGGCGAGAAAATGAAAAAATGAAAAGAAAAAAGAGAGGTCTGGGCAGGTGAAGGGAAAAGAGGAAAATAAGTGAATCATAAAAGAGTTTATGAGAGGACCTAACAGCAGGAGGGGGCAAAAAGAGAGAGCATTACTCACCAGTCCACAGGGGTAGTGAGGCTGAGTGCAGGAATAGTGATGGGAGAACAGAGGAATGGATGAAGGTGAGGACGAGGAGGAGAGAAGAGAGAGAGACAGACTAGCGGGGATGCCACAAGCCACCTGAACTCTGCTCTCCTCGACTGCGGGAATCTCGTTTAATGGACCTGGAGAATTGCCACACCTGAAGATCAACCACTGCACACATAAACACACTCATATGAAAAAAACATACATGACTGCAAGGCTACAGCACTTCACCCACTCAAAGCATGAAAAGCTCATGCAGAATTCATTCTGTCTTCACTGTTTGATATATAAAAGAGCCTACATCTCAACTAGTTGGATTTTAATTAAACCACAAAATGTCCACCACATTATGGAGAATTAAAAAAAAACTTTCAAAAATACATGTCTGTAACTTTTGTAAACTTTTCTTTTATATATAAACACTAATGTTTCCAAGTTTGGAGTCAGTAAGATTTTTTTAAATGTATTTGAAAGGAGTCTCTTATGATCCCCTAGGCTGCATTTATTTGATCAAAAATACAGTCAAATTAATCATATTGTTAAATATTATTACAATTTAAAATAACTGTTTTCTATTTTAATATATTTGAAAATGTAATTTATGTGATGACAAAGCTGAATTTTAAGCAGCCATTGATCCAGTCTTCAGTGTCACACGGTCCTTAATAAATCATGATTTGCAGCTCAAGAAACATTTCTTATTTTATATCAGTGTTGAAACCGGTTGTGCTGTTTAATATTTTTGTGGAAAGCATTTATGGTTTTATACATAGTTAATATATA
>NW_015560533.1:0-778 GCF_001515605.1 Sinocyclocheilus anshuiensis | reverse complement strand
GGTTAGAGGTCACAGGTGAGGTGGACTCCAGGTCTGGCAGAAGAGCGTAGGTGGGCTCTGGGGGCAGGAAGGCCAGCTTCGCTGCAATCCGGCTCGGACAAGGCGGGCAACAGAACAAGCCACACAATTCACTGATGGATAAGCCGTTCATTTTCTTCCGCTGAAAATTAGAGATCCTGTGAAAGATTGCACGGTTTTAATTATCTTATTAATACATCATTCTCATAAGCCAATGCCAACAAAGCAATCCAGCCCAGCGAGAATGTCATTTAATGTTAAAGAGCGCTGACATTTAGATTAAAGGGAAATGTTGATTAGGTCATTGCGATTAAACTTTAGAGACATTTTAACAGGGCACAGAAATTAAAGCTGCATTCGGGTCCGTCACTACAGCAAGGCTGATGTCAGGAGAGCTGCCCATATAATCACAAAACTAAATCACAGATCACATCTCAACATTTAACTTAATCACGCATTAATTCAGAAAACTATTATCTACACCAGTGGTTTTCAATCCTGATCCTGGGGGACCCACTGCTCTGCACATTTTGTATGTCTCCCTTATTTAACACACCTGACTCAGATCACCAGCTCATTAGGTGAGAGCTCCATGAACTCAGCTGAGTGTGTCAGATAAGGGAGACCTGCAAAATGTGCAGAGCAGTGGGTCCCCGGGGCCAGGATTGAAACCACTGATCTATGTATACAGCTGTTGACTGAATATTAAAAAATGGGGAAAGTGCTTTTTCTGTAAAAGCTTGCCTGAAGTCATAATAAT
>NW_015560532.1:0-4358 GCF_001515605.1 Sinocyclocheilus anshuiensis | reverse complement strand
AAAGTTTAAGAAATATATATATATATATCTTAAGTTTAAGATTTAAACTAACCATACCTAAACCACTCTTTTTGGCCCATTCTCTGTGTGGTGACACTTTCCTTTTCTTTTGAATAGACAATTGTCTGATTATGATTTTAATATGAATAATTGCAGTAAGACGTATTTAATACTTGCTTTTTAAAGCAATCCTTAATAAAAGCAGCAGGGAAATTAAAGGGGATAATGCCTGCAGAAAGATATTTAATTACTTTAGAACAGGAGCTTTAAATAACAAATATTATTACATTGAAGTATAACCATCTAAATGTATTGCATCAACATAAGAAAAACCTATTTAGTTTCCAAGGCATAACGTTTTTTATTTTGTTTTGATTTTCATAAAAAAAAATAATAATAAAAATCCCGCGCACCACTCAAATCTGCTTACTAATTAAATAACTTTCAAATATGAAAGGAATCCACTATACAAGAGCAAACAATCTGAACAAACTGATTAACAGCTGAAAATAATATTGTTTGTTTATAGAAATGTTGTTAAAAACTTGTTAGCTGTTTATTTGTAATGGACTGCCTAACCGGAGGTGTTCTTCAATATTATTTTCATATAAGGGTTTTGATTTGGATATAAATAATTGCACGTCTATAATGATCGGTTTAACTACATATGTCCATGGTACATGGAGCTACCTTGAGAAAATATCAAAATCTTGATCCCACAGGACATATGCCATGACAACAACATATGAATTAATGAACAAAGGTGTCTTATTCAATGCATTATTAATAGCCTGCAGTCAAACAAAAATGCTTCAGAAAATGTTCTATATTCGTTCCTTAAGCTTAGATACATCATACAATTATTTAATGAGTGCAGATTTCTTTCCTGTTTTGACACATTTCCTATTAATGTATCAATGTATTCCTATTAATTCCTATTAACGATGGTTTGCAGGTGGTACTGGGGAAATGACTTTCTTATTCTATGTGACTAGACAAAAATCTGAGTCATCAAAGTTTTTTTTTTTTTTTAATCCGAGAGAGACTAAATGTGTATATCTGCAAAAATTAGTTTCATTAACTTTTTAACTGCACTTGATAATCATTTCAAAGTAAATAGACATGAACTTGTAGCCCTTTTAATCTGACAAGGTCTACAGAGAAGTGGGGGAGAAATGCAGTAACCCTATTTTCCTCTAGAGGGCGATTGTTTTTTGAATAATAGTCATGTTGTGTTCCTTTGGCAGCCATCTTGTTGAAAAAAAAAAAAAAAGACATGTTTAGTTGGAGTGTTTAGGGAAGAAAAGAGTGGATTATTAAGTATATTTCAGTGAAGTTTGATGAAAGAATTTATTGAAGGATTTTATAAAAAAAAAAAATAATAATAATAATCAGTGTGTTTTTCTTTCTACTTGTGATTAATCCTATGTGCCTGAAATGGAAATTGTTGAGGAGAAATAAGACCAATAGCCCAGCTGACGACTGATGTGAAAATATCGAACTAAATACATTATAAATTCATGATTAGAGTCTTTTTTTATTTTCTTTTGCTATAAAAAACAATCAAAGTTAAAACTGAAAAGAACAAGAAAATGTATATCTAAGCAATTTACACCATGTTGGGTAAATTGAGGTGAATTGGGACACTTTTTGCAATTTAGAGGACTGGGAAATATAGTCACATGAATTCACCTTATGCTAGTGGAGTGTTTTGATGCTGTATTAATCAATTTGCAAAAATGTGTTGATCAAATGCATAGGTGATCTTTTTTTTTTTAATAGTATTGTGCTTTAACATAAGTCTACATAAGTTATATTTGTATGTAGTTTAGATTTGTCTGGATTGCTAATTGTGTGGGTGTGTTCTCCTGCATTTTGCTGCAAAGAGCTATGTATTATTGTCAATACAGGAGAAATCTGAAATCTCATATCAGGCATCTTTGTTTCAATTAGATATTTTGAAGGTAAATTATTGAAAATGGTTACTTTGCATTATGCAGGTAGGTTTTTTTATGAGTATAACTTCTTTCAATGGAACGGTGTTGGAGGTTGAGCCAGGTGATTTCTGTAGCAAGTCAGTTCACTTGGCGGCCATCTTGACCACTATTTCCAGTAACATAAGTACAGTTTCTATCAACACGAAAATACTGAAATATCTAAAACACTTTGTCAATGTTACGCTTAAATATCACATATTGTCATGTATTGTGCTTTTCAGCTTTAAACGATTGTTTCTTTTATCTATAAGGCAGGACTTTAAGTCTTCTATCAACAGTGTAATTGGTTATTGCAACTCCGGCCAGGACTACAGACACCGTATTGAACATTACCTTTCAAATTCACAGCAGTGAGTCGTTTCCTCACGTTAAAATGACTGCCATCACCCAATGGATCGCAACAACAGCTCTTCATGGATACAGGTAAGATTTTAAAACCCAGTTTGATGATTCCTTGCAAAAGTACTTCATTGCTTGTTTGTTTTCTTTCTGTTTTTGAAAAGAAAGCACTCTTTGGACTAATATCTTTACGTTTCTTGTCCATATAGAAAGTGATATTTTTTAAAAAAAATTTTAATTTTGTTATTGTTGTTGGCTACTGCAGTGCTAAGGGGTTTCAGTGAGATCTACTTCAAATTGTCTCATTATAGAGCAATTGAAAGGTAAATCATTCTGGGTGTTCCACATTTACCAAAGGAAATGATTCTAAACTAATCATATTGATGTAACGTAGCTGAGCTTACCCGGCTTTCCAGTTGACGAGCCGTGTGCTGCAGCCTCTGCATTTTGAACGTTTCCGTGCTGCTGACTCAACAGATGGCAGCGTTCAAGCATCCAGACGTTTGCCTGGAGTGAGTGCATTCGAAATGAACAAACACTCAGCTGAGAAATGCTACAATGAACTCTGACAGAAATTCAAAAGCGGAGATGTGAAGCCGTAAAATGATGAAACGTGTCCTCGACTCTATTCTTGCCATCGTAAAAGGCATGAAATTAAATATTTTTCGACTTATCTTAGGACTGAATGGAGACACAACTTGTGACTACTGGAGAGAAATGCAAATTAAATTTAACTTACAACCTACCCTCAGAATGAGAGAACAAATAGCTTTCCTTTGAAGACATCAATGACAAAATTGTGATGCAACGCTTGTGTCACTTGCATGTTTATTTCAGCTCAAAACTCTGTGCTTTATACAACAACCACCGCTAGAATAGCACTGAGTCATTTAAATTAAACCACTCTTATTCTTTTCAGTGCCAATAGGCATTTTTAATTTATGTAAATAAGGCATTTTATTTTTAGCGCTTTATTTGAAATTCAAAAAAGTTAGAGATAGACAAAATTTATTTAAAAGAGTATTTGTGTACATTTTTAGTGTTGACAACCAGGGGCATCATGCACTCATGATTTTTGGGCTGGGGGGGTTGCAGTTACCTGATTTGCATAATTCATTTACTGAACTGGTTGCTTAAATGACACAGGCAGCGAATACACAACTCTATCACCAAATATTTCAAAAGTGGTAGACTAATATATCTTGTGCAGAGTGAATATGACATCTAATATGAAATGCATTGTGTTGGTTTCTGCTTATTTGGCTTTAATACCTTGACAAAGTATGTGTTTTTCATAGCATAAGAATGCATGTGAACCATAATCTCGTGATTAGTCCATAAATATGCAATGTTGCCCAAGGCAGAATTCTTGTGGTACATGAAAGCATATCTGCCTGCCAACAGCTGTTGATTGTTGAATGAATAATTTGATCATTCAGCATAATCAATGCATTATTGTCATTTGTGGCAGGAAGGGTGACTGGTCCATCAGTCATAACTTCAGGCAGTTGAATGCATTACCATAGGACAAACGACATATAATTTCAAACAGTTCAGTGATGCAAAACCAACGGTTTACTACAGTCAATTTTGCCACTGTTCCATTTCATGTTTTGTTTGTTTGTTTTTCATTAGCATTCAGTTTCATTAATAGGCCATTTCCTGTAATACATTCTCAGAAACATGCTAAAATACAACATGTATATATTACATATAATATAAGACCACAAAGTTTTTGGTCATATGAATTATTTACAGTAATGCAACATAAACAGCAGGTAAAAAAAAAAAAAAAAGGATTCATGAAGGTCTGACTGCAGACTTCAAGACTTATTATGATTCATGAGCTCCATTTTTCCATGGGTAAAAATGGAAAACAAATTTATGTTGCCAAATGTGAGAAGTATGTATGCATATTGCTGAAATCATATATAAAATAAAAAAAAATCCATCTACAAATAACAGGATAGGAAACAGACATTTGGAAAAATGTGCAATTTTGTGTGTGTGTGTGTGTGTATA
>NW_015560531.1:0-732 GCF_001515605.1 Sinocyclocheilus anshuiensis | reverse complement strand
TGATAAAAAAGCAAATAAAAGACTGAAATTTAAGGTATCCCCTCCAATTGTTTTATTTTTTTTTGTGCCCTTCCATATTTTCCTGTTGCTCAAGCAATAGAGCAGGGCACCAACAAGACTACGGTCTTGGTTTGATTCCCAGAGAATGCATAAACTGATTAAAAAAAAAAGAAAGAAAAAAAAAGAAATTAACAAAAAAATAATAATATACCTTGAATGCAGTTCAAGTCACTTTGGATACAAGAGTCTGTCAAATACATAAATGTAAATATTCATCCTTGTTGTGAAAGCTCACAGGAGAACCAATGGCATTTTATTTTTTAAATCAGACCTCGCAAAACACAGCACATCTTGATGTGCCACATTTGAATGCACATGAATGCAAATGATAAATAAAAACTAATGCAAAAGGGAAGATTTTCGTTTAGTCATCCCTTTTTTAAAAGCTGTGATCATAGGTGCTGATCTATGTTTCTGCCGGTGGCTGCCCAACCTCCGTAACCAAATTTGGTTGATAAATAAATGTAATGTATTTGCACTTTTAAAAGTGCAAATACATTATGCACTTTTTAAAGCGCAAATACATTATCAATCAAAAATATTTGGTTGAGCAAAAGACATGGCCTCATCATTCAGTTAAAATAGGCCTTTACTTGGTGTTCATTTGTCAAGTCTTTTTCTCTGTGCAATGGTGGGCTTGATGAAAAGTTCAGTTCGCGAAATACGAGTCAA
>NW_015560530.1:0-581 GCF_001515605.1 Sinocyclocheilus anshuiensis | reverse complement strand
TTTCCTTCATTTTCATTGAAAATAAATGCTTTTCTGATGTGATTTAAATATTTTAAAAGGGAGAAAAAAGTTAGCCAAAAGGCGGTTTCGGACCTGGGTCGATCGCGTCAAAATGAGTACGACACACATTTTACCATCTGCACCACTGAAGCTGAGAAATGTCAGTTGTCTTTTGTAATATTGACTAGCCGAATCACACGTTGGTGGGTGGAGTTAGTGTAAATAGACACTCCTTGCGAAAGTATGCATAACCCTTCATATGTATATATAGGAATATAGGAAACTTTATTTTTTCTCTTATTTCTTTCTTTTAATTGGTTAAAAAATCAGATGTTGGACAATAACCAATAAATGATTTGTTAATGTACTACAAACACTTTTTTTTTTATCACATAATAAGTAAGAATAGTTTCTCTACTGTAATAAATGCTATGTCAAGTAGCACTAAACTGTTCATATACTTTATTTATTACCTGGAGATGATTTTAAAAAAGCACAAATAAACCATATATTGTTGCAATCGTGTGTTTAATGTTTTCACGTTTCCAAAGGTTTCTGCCTTTTATTCAGATCATACAGTG
>NW_015560529.1:0-590 GCF_001515605.1 Sinocyclocheilus anshuiensis | reverse complement strand
TAATGAGGGACAATTTATTGTGTTCTTGTTAGACACATCAAAATGTCTATTGTGAGACTCTCTGTTAATGTGTCCCCTTAGAGCTTGGTACTAAAGGTCCCCAAAGCTTGTCTGGAGCTTTAGTAGCCCGCCTGAGTCTGATGCAGCCATCCTGGGACCCCAAGGGCCCCGCGGAGCCACTGAAATACCACCAGGTGCTTTTAGTGTCGGTCCCCGAGTCAGGAGAATTTATTCCGAGAAATAATGAGAGTTGCATTAGCAGAGTATCGATCCCCCTCAGTGTGGCCTTCCCTCATGAGCCTGCGGTAAGTCTTTAGAGACACCTCTCAACCCCACTAAATCTCCACTTCCTCAGTTACAGCCCTCTCCTGTTGTTTCCTACCTCGTGTCCATCTGTTTTATTTTAGGTCAAAGTTTGTCGTTCATCTCTTGAGGTGATATTTATTCTGGAAATATTAAAACTTGAAGAAGAATGGCATGATTAGATGTTTAATCACTGTGTAATGTACAGTAAAACAAAGAGAAAAACATATATATGCTTTAAAATCATAGCTGTACAAAATATTATTAACACCAATATTTTATAAATA
>NW_015560528.1:0-596 GCF_001515605.1 Sinocyclocheilus anshuiensis | reverse complement strand
ACTTGTATATTATTTGAGATGGAAATATTGGATAGAACTTGAAAATGGTAGCAGGCATTTTCTCACACTAAAATCTTTATTGTTTACATCTTATGGCTATACTATTGAAAGAGTGAGCATTTTAATGTTTACAAATTGTCCCCATTCACTTTAACTGTAATTACCTCACTGTCACACATTCAAAATAATTTTTTGTGGTAATCAACATTACGCCACAAATGCTCCTGACTAAGCTTAACTTATTTTATTAAATGTTGGTCTGTTTCTCAACGAAAGTTTGGTTTGGACTCAGGAAGGACTGATTATTTGTCCAAATAAAAGATACAATACAAAAATATTTTTTGCAATTGCACTTGATGCCAAAAAGATATACAGTATTTCACCTTTAAGTGTTCTTTCACTATGTGTAGTGTCTCTTTGATTTGGTGTACATCTACAAGTCAGATATTGTGGGTGTCTGCTTCAGCTTTCTTCTGATCCATTCAGTCCAGACTGACCCATATTTATTTTCTTATCACATGACCCACCCCTGCCCTCTGCAGATAAATTATATTACAAATCATACAGTCGAGGCTAATCCATAATACCAGTGTAAT
>NW_015560527.1:0-508 GCF_001515605.1 Sinocyclocheilus anshuiensis | reverse complement strand
TTGTCACAACCTCTATAACAGCAGCTACTATGGTGTCTGCTTTCCAATCCGCAATGGGGACCAAAGCAAGGAAGTGGCAGTAGAGCTTGCCCTCTCGGTCCAAGTATCTTACAAAATCAAGATTAACATCCATAATCATTCATTATTTAGTTTGATTATTTATTCATAAAAAGATGCTGCTTTACATGGTTGCATACCTGACATGGATGTCAAGCTGTTTAAGTACAGACACATCAGTACTTTCATCCAGCTCAAGTCCCACTGCTTGGGAAGCCTGGATCTCCTGCAGGATAGGTTTCTCAATGACTGCTGCTAGAATTCTCAGCATGCCATCAATGATCCTGTGAGACCTGTAACTGCAGCTCTGACCAACCTGAAAAGCATGCAAACATTTGGATTTCAGTTATTACAAAGTAAAACAGACACAATGAAAATAGTAATAGGCATTAACACATTTTATTATTTATTCAACTTCTCAATTACATTTAGCATGACAGAATTTAACCAT
>NW_015560526.1:0-852 GCF_001515605.1 Sinocyclocheilus anshuiensis | reverse complement strand
ATAAATATATATCTGTCTATTATGTGTGTTTTTGTGCAGTTATATGTACATATGCATACATATATGCACACATAGACACACATTAGCATTATGCTGGCTACTTTACATTTTAGATCAACTTCTTTAAATGACATATCTGTTTTTATCATTATTCTTTTAGAAGCAGATTAAAACCACATGGACTTAATTTTTTTTTTCAATTCTTTGCTTCACAAAAGTGTTGCATTTGTCTTATTAAACAATAAATAGGAAGATCAGTATTCAAGGCACACTCATGTCAAATTGAATGGCAGTACAAAAACTGTCCAAATAAATTAATTTCATTTTTATAGTGCCAGCATTGTGAAAGCCAAGCCTATCAACACTGGCACTTCAATCTCAGATGCTCCCTCCCAATAAATTCGTATTTTAACATAATTTCTTGCTCAGAAGCCGTTTTCGCTATTGTTTTCAAATATGAAAATCAAAATAATAAAGTGCGGGTCAACTGCGAAGAGCTGTGTATGTTTACTTTTCTTTCTCTCTCTCTCTTTCTATTTCATTAGTTTGCTTTGCTCTTTTTAAACCACGATATTCCCTCGCTTCAATCGTTTGTGCTGGTTAGGGCATCTTGTCGAAAGAAGGCTGTTTAACTGCCAATAAATCAGTTGGATAGAAGAGAAAAGAAAAGGGAAAATTCAGCTGTGCATTCTGTAAGCGTGTTGCTACTTCTGAGAATGCGTTCAACTACACATCACAGGAAGTCCTGAATGAGAGGAAAGAAAAGAAAAAAATTGTCTTACTGTTTTAGCACACGCTCAACAGGTTATGACATACACTCTTTACTGTGCAATTGACTAATCTGCATACCTG
>NW_015560525.1:0-1008 GCF_001515605.1 Sinocyclocheilus anshuiensis | reverse complement strand
TATTCACTGGCCTTTCATTAAAGCAAATAGGCTATCTTTTATATAGGCTACTGAGTGCATATGCGCTCATGCAGTCCTGCAGAAACTGCATATCGAGGGAAAGCATGCATGGCGCAGCGCTTTTTCAGCATTTGTCTTACCAATAATACTGCACGTCTTTTTGAATAGAGCTTTTCACTGTCTGAAACCATCCCAATATCTGATCTGCACGCGTCGACTCATCCACTCAGCAATTGCGCATGCGCGTCGGTTGGCTCTAGAGGAGGCTCATGTTGTCTCTCCGCAGGAATGACGAACCTCGCTCCACACTGGTCGACAGAGACAGGGAAACTGAAAATATTCATTTGGTGGAAATAAAGAGGATACGATCAATCACTTCCGAACAAACACCGGAGGACGTCGCCAAACTGGACATTGTGGAGACAAAAGAAGATTTTTAAAAGGACCGGTCCTCTCCCACTTCAAAGCTGACGTCTCCTGTATGAGTATAGCTGTATATCCAGTGGCAAAACATTTTCTAGATGTGATGTCTGTCGTGTTTGTCAACAAACTGCGTGTGATAATGGGCATCTGGACATGCTTTGAAGAAAACGACTGATGCTACATCGAAAAAACGCTTAAAATGTGACCGTTCCAGTGAGCCTCGATCCCTCCACTTTGTCGGATTTGAGGAGGCGTCTACTGGGAATAAGGGGAGTGCATGTGTCTCGTTTTGGAGAGAGGAGGGAGCTGTCCGTTCAGTACCACACACACATCTGCCACCAGCGGTGCACCACAAGCCATCAGCCTCGCACCTTCTCTGGACCTCATGGTGCGGAGCGTAAATTTATGATAACCTCTGCATTCATTTAACGTCTGCAATTTCTTATTTTCTCTTGGCATCTGGAGGCAATCCCATATTCACCTGACAAGAACATCAAACGCTCATGCAGCGGTTTCCTGCAGTTGAGCTGCCTTTGCGCGCCTGTTTTTCTGCGTTTATTCAGTTCACTCTCTTTTTTCCGTTGC
>NW_015560524.1:0-597 GCF_001515605.1 Sinocyclocheilus anshuiensis | reverse complement strand
TTTTTAACCCAGCGCTGGGTTATATTTAACCCAGTGTTTTTTAGAGTGTACTTTAAATATAATGTATATAAAGTCCATGTCAGTATGACAGCTTTGAAAAAAACAGTTTCAAATCAAGAAAAATGTTCTAATGAACTTGCTGCAGGTGTTACTTGAGCTACAGGAGTTTTGCTTAATATTCAAGAGAGTAATTCATTATGTATTCACATCTGATGTCACAGAATACCGTTAATTTGCTTGTCTTCAGTGTCTCTATGTGTTTGCATGTGTGTCATGGCACCGTACCTCATGTAAAGGGTGACTGCCAGAGTGACAAACAGTGTTGAGGTTCCTGGAAACTGAAGTGAAGTTCGGGTAACCTAGTTGAAGGGTTACCCAATCTGACTTGGCTCTTTAAGGAGATGAGGTGTGACACACAGCATTCAGGCAGTGCAATGGAAACATGTCACCCAAGCGGCATCGTGAACAGGGATTTACTGTCCAGGATAATCCAGCTGGATCAGAGGAACTCTATATGCACATAAAGAGAAAATTATAATTGTAGTAGTAAAACACTAAAAACTCTAAAAATATAATTATAAAATATTATGCCAATAT
>NW_015560523.1:0-985 GCF_001515605.1 Sinocyclocheilus anshuiensis | reverse complement strand
ATTTATCAATAGGGCATCTTGCAATTGGGTCATCCTTAGATTTTACCCCAGTTAAGGGAGTAAAATCACTGTAACGCATGACAAATCTATCCATTTGTCCATAGTAAAGAAAATAAGTGCTTCAGGCATACAATGTTTGCAAACTACTGAAGGAGGAAGTTCTAGCACATAAAGAAGCTTGTCTTCTCCTCATCTGACTTTCTCCACCAAGCACTTTTCAATCTATATATAACTGCACTGGACAAATTGCATCTCAATTACCAGAGCGCTATCTGTGAAGTGGCCTGCCAGGGATGAAGGGTTACTGCTGCCAGGGCTCGTCATGTCATTGTTGACTTCTGGGTTGCCAAGTCAACTGGTCAGAACATAGACAGAATGTTCCAAAACTCACATACTTACAATCTGGAACTCTTCATAGCAATTATGTCCATTTCTAAAAATTCTGACATCCTGTTGTGTCTATATGTGGGTGGGTAGGTGGATGTTTATGTGCAGTCCAATCAAGGCTCATTGCCAGGAAGTGCAGTCCTGTCTTATCAAAACCCAACAGTGTGAAAACAGAGAAAGACCTGCACAGACTCGGACCTGCTGTTACAGATGGAATTTTCCATGGATGACTGGCTTTTTTTGGCAGCTTTTGTGATGAATTGGCTGCTGTTTGTTAAAGTCTACACGAAAAGATGCCAGCAAAGCGTGGACACAAAAGGGACCTGTAAAATAAAATGGTAAAGTAAATTTGAAGAAAAACCTAGAGTGCTAATTTAGAGTGTCCTTGCACCACTAACAAAACAAAGCTTACCTAACTAGATTTTTGTTTGAACACAGAGGCATGTGTCCCTCTCAAAACCATCTTCAGACTTGCTCTTCTCAAAATCCTTTGACCAAAAGACAGACAGAGTCTGACTAAAATTCCATGACAGTGACGTGTGAGAAAGCAATAAAGGGTGAATGGTCTCCAGATGACCCTTTCGCTCCTATTAACCCC
>NW_015560522.1:0-628 GCF_001515605.1 Sinocyclocheilus anshuiensis | reverse complement strand
CTAATTCATCATATAAATAGGTTATGCATTTGAATATATTAATTTTTTGGTGAAATATGACCTAGACATGCTCTTCACGGGTTTCTTGAGTTTCACTCTTACATATTTGCCAATGACTGAATCCAAATGGCCTGTTACATGCAGAAATCAGATTTCTTTTACATTAATAAATGTACTCCAGGCTGTATTATTTCAGTTATCTGATGCTGTTCAACTCACGCCATGCTTGAATTGCATGTGTGTGCAGATGCATGTGAGACAGTGAAATACCTATAGCTTGTATCACAACTGACAGCTGTCAACACATTATTGAAAATTGTAATTTTGAGCAGTTGTATTTTTTGTTTTGTTTTATTTTTCTTTTGCGTTGTTGTATTGGTCTCTTGTGGCACACTTTCAGTTAGTGGTCTGGAAAGTTCTTTACTCTCTCTTGATTATTGTGCCATATATATTTTTATGTACTCAAATGTATTTAGTTATATATGGGGTTGTCAGCATAGTCCAGGAATTCTTAATTTTATATTCAGTGTCTAAATTGTTTATGCGCAGTCAAGTTATTCAGTATGAATTATCAAATAATGTTATAGGTGTGCCAAATATTCTCACAAACAAATCATATAATTTCCTT
>NW_015560521.1:0-948 GCF_001515605.1 Sinocyclocheilus anshuiensis | reverse complement strand
ATATTTTTAATACATTTAATACTACGTCTTTTTCACCTGGGTTAGGTTTCATTTGCATGAAATTCAGTAAGATAAGATAATGTCAAATGATTGTTTAAAAAAATGAACACCCTCATAACTATACAAGCAAAATTGTCAATCCCTTTACCTCTTTATTTCCACCCTTTCAAAATAAACTAGATTATAATTACTAGTTTTACTTTCTTCTGTTTGTCTTGGCATAAAATATAGTCTGTGTGTATACAGAATTGTTTCTACTAATATGTTTTCTACTAAAAGAATTTTACTTGCACGCATTATATTCCTACATGAATACAAATCCCAGACAGACAGACCTCAAAATAATCCCCAAAGTGTTTTTCCAACACTCAATGAATTTGTTCACTGATCCAATTCAATTCGGTGCTCTGTTCTCTTATACGCGTGTGTCTTTGGCACCTCGTCTTTTCCCAGCATTCAGCTGTGTGCCTAACCATGCATGATGGCATTCTATAAATTGACCATCTTCTGCCAGCTCGACTATCTGTTTCTCATTTCTGATCTTTCATAGCACGACTTCTTTTCGCTCTCATTTTTTTTCTTCCCTTAAAGACATTTGAGAAGAAAACACTGACCCATTTCAGAGGGATCACCCTGCTCTTCTCTGAGCCATTCAGTGTGACTGCACAAAGTCATGCCAATTCAGACTCTGCAGGTCAAAGTCCATGACCTCTAACCTCCTTGTGCTCAGGCCTTGCCTCAGTGGCTTTCCACTGAATAGGGCCATTCAGTGGAAAGCCACTGAGGCAAGGCCTGAGCACAAGTCTGCCAGTTACGGAGAGAGGCTCATAAATCTTGCATATGTGGGGTGTACAGAAGGCATTGTGGTGTAGCAAAGGAGACATTCAATTCAATTCAAGTTTATTTCACGATACAAATCGTTGCAAAGCAACTTAACAGCAAATTAAG
>NW_015560520.1:0-870 GCF_001515605.1 Sinocyclocheilus anshuiensis | reverse complement strand
ATGGCGCTAAAACATAAAACTGCTTAATTCCAGCTCTTATCCCTTACTCTTTCGCCGCTTCCACTTTTTTTCAGCACACACAAAAACTACAACTCCTAAAGTGTGATTTATCATACTCTCTTTGTTTACCACTAGCACATGATGATGATGCTTTATTATTATATAGAAACGTGCATCATAGCCTACAAGTCAATAGGTGTCATTATCATACAGTCTACATGCATGTCGTACGCAGGTTTATTAGATCTATGTTGCACAGTGTGATTTGCAATGATCTTGTAGGACTGCTAAAATCGCGCAGTGTGTAGAAGGCATAACACACCAGTTACATCAAAAGTATTTATTTTGTGAGTTAGACAATAGATAGTAGAAATAGATACTACGCTAGGATTTTTACTGTCCCTGTCTGGCCACCCCATTGGAAATTTCCTGGAGGTGCCACTATTCTACAGGAGGGTAAATCGTTTATTTTTTGAAGGTTATTAAATGCTAAATGTATCTCTATTTTGTGTGAACCAATTTTTATATGGATCCCACTCTCACATTCTGATAGCCTCTTTGTCAGGTCTTTGACTGTGTCACAAGTAGAAAGAAACAGAAAAATCGACAGAAGAAGCGCCAGTGTGCCTGTAATGGTTGTCATAGGTATATGTTTCAGTGCCTGTTCTGGACAGTAGGTGGGGCTGTCAGTCAGGTCCTTTTCTTCTCCAATTGTTTCTGAGGAAACTTATGATAATGGAAATTAGTCTTCTCCCTACATTTGGTCAGAACATTTATTGTAAAAACTCTGGCATCTGAATATCTATACAAAATTGACATGGTAATATGCTATGAGAAGGCTTCAGATCTGAAGGAAAATATATTTTTAAA
>NW_015560519.1:0-547 GCF_001515605.1 Sinocyclocheilus anshuiensis | reverse complement strand
GCCAAAGCAACATTTCTTATTTTCATTATGTACTTTTTAAATATATTTTATTTCAAGTATAACTCATGTTTTTGTTATGGTTTTAGTTTATTGTTTCATATTTTTATTTCAAGTAATGAACATTTTTTTATAGTTTCAGCTGACAGTAATACCACTGGAATGCATGTCTGCTAATGTCTGCGTATATAAATACATCAGAGAGCGTGTGTAGAAAAGGGTTTAACGACTTTGCAGTGATTCCATTACTTATCTGCATTAACGGCTTCGGTTCAGCTGTAGTGACAATGACAGCTGTTTGTGCAAACGTCACTCTGAGCGCTTTCACGGCTGTATCTCATCCTAAACCAGACTGCAGGATGATTCAGAGCTCAAAATCGGAGCTAAACGGAGAAAGCCATCGATGGAATGAAACGTTAAGAACCTAAATATGTTTCTCTTGAGACAGAACATCGCAAAGCAGCACGCGAGCAGTGACGTCGCACCGAGAACCGCCGGACGCAAACCCAACTCCGACGACTCCAAGAGACAGACGCGACGAAAAGCCAGC
>NW_015560518.1:0-2091 GCF_001515605.1 Sinocyclocheilus anshuiensis | reverse complement strand
ACAATGCAGTGTTCTTGACATTTATTTACAATGTGATGAATTAGAAGTTACATGTAAATCAGCTGCAATTTTCAATTTATTGGGCTGCTGAAAAGACAGCCCAATATATACACACACTCTAAAAAAAGCCTGTAAAAAATACAGCCCAGTGTACTTTATTATTATGAATTAATTTTCCATCTTGATTTTTTTACAGGTGTGTATTTTTATATTAGTACTTGTTTTAGAATCTTTAGAGAACATTCAAAATTAACATTCCCATAATATTTGCAAAGTAAAATAAATCAAATGTTCCCTTAACATTCATATAACCAAAAAAAAAACCTTTTTAAAACCTGGACTCCTTGGACGTTCAAAGAAGATGCAGAAATAATGTTTCCATAACTTAATGGGTAAGTTAGCAAAACATTATACGCAAGCTGTGCAAAACATTAGCTGTGTATATATGGCCACAGTATGTGCCTTCTGCGATATTTATTGCTACTAAGATGATTGTTGATGCCAATAATGAAACATACTATGGTTTGACACATTTACTGTTGCATGCTATGTACTATTTCACATACAGCTTTTAAAGTCAATCAATCAATCAATCAATCAACAATAGCGTAGAATGCTATCTCAGAATACATTGCAACACTCTAAAAACTGATGTACAATATTTCAACATTTAAATGTACAATATTTATTTCAACTTTTACTCTCCTTATACATTATTTATTAAGGCATCCTGTGAAAATCCCTGTTAGAGCCATAACAACATTAATACATTTGTAATATTTTTTCCTTATATTAAGAATGATTATGTTTTTCGATAAATGTGTATATTGTGTTATCTGTATTTTATCACGTGACTTTGACTAGTTTTATACGTATTACGTATGCGTAAGAAACTTTGAAGAAGAATACGGAAAGGAAGGGTTGGAACTAAACAGTCTTTTGACCGTGAAAAATTCATGTTTTTGGAAATAGAATAAGTGTAAAGAAGTTTTTGAATTTCTTTTGTAATGTAACAAGATAAAGAAAAAGTAAACATTTACAAGACAAGTTTTGGATTCACACATCAAATCCTCTGTGGCACACCCTTAATGGCAATGGTGAAGAACATGGCTTGGATCGCCATTACAATATAGTCAAAAGACATATTCACATTGGAATTGCATGAAGTGGAAATCGATTTGCCAGGATTGATGCTGCAATGGTTACTGAAGAGGATTTTCAAGGATTATGAACATTACGTGATGTGTGAGTGGAACAAACCGCGAGTTTGGGATTATTGCGACGCACGGACGAAAGTGAAAGTAAACTAGGAGTCGAGTGCGGGGACTACCCGGGACTATTTGGATATTTAGAGACATTCAAACTTGTTTCTTCAGTTGGAATTGGACTTTTCTACAACTTAAAAGGTAACTTTGCTGTTACGTTTTTCAATTAACTGATCTTGACTCGCTGTTGAATTATGGATGACGCAAAAGAAATTGCTCACTCAGATAAAGATGGCCACAAAAGGGCGGTCAAGTACACACCTAAAGCGCAAGAGGAGCGTTTGAACAGACTCGTCAATTTCAGAAAGTTAAAAATGGCTCAGATTACCATTCAAATGAAAGAAATCGACAAGTTAAAAGAAAATGATGAGAATGTGGAAAAGATAGAACAAGAAGTTCTAACAACGCTCACTAAATTGTACCAAGAGTTCATTGAGTTAAATGAAAACATTCAAGAGCTTTTGCTGAATGATGAAAAAGAGGATGATCAGTGTATCTGGTTTGAACCCAAATCATCAAAAATCAGGGATTTTGTTCTTACTACTGAACAGTGGATAGAACATGTAAAGGATGAAAGTGCTGCAAAAAATTAGGACATTGAACCAGGTGATAGTGTCTCTGAAGTTGCTTCAGCAGTAAGAAAGAAGAGTAGAACAGGTACGTCAGCTGGACATAGTTCTGTCGCATCATCAGCCAGCAGTTCAAGTTCAAGTTCAAGGTTACGAATGAAAGAAGAGGCTGAGAAAGCTGCTCTGTTGGCCAAAGCTGCTTCTTTAAAAAAAAAGAAGCCTTGCAGTTAGAAGAGATAAACCTGAAAGCCAAATTG
>NW_015560517.1:0-850 GCF_001515605.1 Sinocyclocheilus anshuiensis | reverse complement strand
TAATTTATTGATTCTCCCTAATTCCTCTTTTTCATCTTTTAAATATTCCTTTCTAAAATAACCTATAACGCTTACATACACTCAGAAAGTCTTCCAGTTTCACACAAAGACCAGTTAGTCAGGTGGCTACACAGTATTTGAGCACTGGATTTACAAAACAAATCAGTTCAGGTTTAAGAAGTGTTTCAACTTTGCATCAACTACTAATGAACATATACATTTTTATTTGCATTATCACTCAAGAGGTTAACCGATTTGGAAGGCTTTTGTCTTTCAAACACATTTAAATGCACAAATTCATGTTATTTCTTATTTACATGTAATGCAGGCATTCCCAAACTTTTTTGTCAGCCGAACCTCTTATAAATACTTGAAGTACCCCTAAGATTTTAAATTAAATATTTTAATAAATAAGTATCACATTTACATGTTCACGGTTCTCTGATGTTGGTGAATGGTCACATGACATGCAGGTAAACAAAAAATATTTCATTTTTAGTAAGCATTTTATTTTGATTGTTGTTATTTTAAAATAATTTATGAATTATTTGAAATCTATTAAAATGATTATTTGAATTTTACATTTTTATGATTTAATTAATTATTAGCTTTTCAGTAAACTCACAAACCCCCTGCAGTTCCTTTACGAACCCCAGTTTGGGGAACCTTGACGTAATGTTTAATTCACTTCATGTTGTTCATAACAAAAGAATGGAATATATTTTCTTTCTCTGTATTTTATATCAATATGGTACAAGATTATCTTATTCAAATCAATGTGATAAATGTGTTAGGTCAAAAGTATTCTAAAAGTAGTCTTATTATATTACCTAAAATGTGTAATGTAATG
>NW_015560516.1:0-576 GCF_001515605.1 Sinocyclocheilus anshuiensis | reverse complement strand
AAGATGGAGTTTGTTGATACTGATTTCATTTGAATGGTAACAACCGTATAGTGTCTTATTATTCTAACTTATTGTATTGATTAAATTTAAGATTTTGACGTAAATGGTGACGTACATTTAATCAGGTTAGGAAAATAAAATAAAGGAAAATAAAAATCCTTCATAAAGTTTTTTTTTTGTTTTATAAATTTCAGTACTTATATATTAAGCAAGGATGCATTAAAATGGACCGAAATTGACAGTAAATACTTTTGTGAAGACTAAATTATTACAAAAAAATCTATTTCAAATAAATGCTGAACTTTCCATTAATCAAAGAATACTGAAAAATATAATTTCCACAAAAATATTAAGCAGCACAACTGTTTTCAACATTGATGATTATAAGAAATGTTACTTGAGCTCCAAATCAGCATGATTTCTAAATTAGAATGATTTCTGCAGGATCACATGACACTGAAGACTGAAGTAATGGCTACTGAAAAATTAAGCTGTAACATCACAGGAATAAATTATTGTTATAAATAATTATAACTAATTTTTACTGTGACAATGTTTCATAATATTACTGTTTTT
>NW_015560515.1:0-628 GCF_001515605.1 Sinocyclocheilus anshuiensis | reverse complement strand
ATTGCAACTTTTTATCACACAATTTCGACTTTTTCCTGCAATTGTAGTTTATAGCTGACAATTCTGAATTTTTTTCCTCCGAAATGTGAGTTACTCTGAGGGAAAAAATAAAACAATTCTGAGGAAAAACAGTCAGAATTGCAAGGTTTAAACACGCAATTTAAGACAAAAAGTCCAAATTGTGAGATATTAACTCACAATTCTGAGAGAAAGGGGAAAAAAAACAGTTCAAAATAAGGAGGCTTATTTCTGCATGCCACATTAAAAAATCAAAAAGGTAATTGCTAAATTTTGACTTTTTTTCCTGGAATTGTGAGTTTAGATCTCAAAGTTCTACCTTTTCTTTGCAATTCTGAGAAAAAAAAAAAGAATTGTGAGATATGAACTCGCAATTGTGCAAAAACATTTGAACTGTGAGATATTAATTTGCACTTCAGAAATTTTTTTCAGAAATAAGGAAGCTTATTTCGACCAAAGAATAAAAAAAATAAAATAAATAAATTTTAAAAAGATAACTGCACATTTTTTCTCCTTGTTTATGACTTTCTTATTGCAATTGTGAGCTTATATTCTGAGACAAAAAACGTCAGAATTCTGAGATATAAACCCAGAATTGCAGGAAAAAAGT
>NW_015560514.1:0-2630 GCF_001515605.1 Sinocyclocheilus anshuiensis | reverse complement strand
AATGACAGAATTTTCATTTTTGGGTGAACTAACCCTTTAATATCTTATGTTCATGTTAATCTGAGGCCTAGCACTTGAAACCGAGCACTGAACATGCATTAAACGTCACTAGCCAGATGGAAACATACTGAGCCGCGCAAAAACAAACACCGTTCTTCTGATCTTTTGTTTTTCTTTTCATTCGCCGGATGAACCCTGATTTAACAGGACAGCTAATAAGAGCTAAAAGGAGGAAATGATGTCAGCGCTGGCCAGATGACCTCATGAGCGTTTATTTTTAGACTTTTACATCTCACGATGACTCAGAGACTCTCTGGGCTGGATTTGCGTGTTTTGAAGTTCACACAGACTTTGCGCCACTTTAACTTTCATTTGGAGAGAGAGTTTATCGTTTCAGCTGTTAGCCTTATTTAAACAATATTGTCAAATAACAGCTAAATCATCTATTAAATTTCCTCCAAATGAAAGCAATCCTTGGGTTTTATATTTTCCCAAATTCTGTTTTGTCCGTATTTATTTTTCTAAATTTCAGTTGTTTACGTTTTAATTTTTGGTGAATTGCATTTCAATAATCAAAAAGCATGTCTAATTAATTAATGTCTAATTATTCAATATAACATACAAATAACATAAAAATAGCAATTTATTAAAAACAAAAACTTTAAAATCTTTTAAAATGAGTAAAATATAACTATTACTGTACTAATAAATAACTATATTATTAATTTACAATAAACAAATGGCTTATATTTTAAAAGAAATAAATGAATATTTTTATAATAAGTAAAATAATAATTAAATAAATATATCTCTACTTTAAAATAAATAAATAAATTAATATTAACGTACCGATAAATAAGTGACTATTATGTTTATAATAAATAAATTATTATTTTATAATGAGTAAACTGAATAATAATAACAAATTAATAAATAAACAAACATACTATTATTTTTATAATAGCCAAAAGAAAAAAACAAAATAAATAAATTATTATTATTTGATAATAAGTAAAATAAATAAATATGTTTAAATAATTTAATATATAACAATAATTAATTAATTTTAACATAATATTAAATGTGACTATTATGTTTAGAATAAAGAAATGATTATTTTATAATGATAATAATAATAATAATAACAAATAAACATACAAATAGACTATTATTTTTTATAACCAAAAGAAAAAAAAACGAAATAAATATTTGATAAGTTAAATTAATAAATTAATAAATACTGTTTATGATAATTAAATATATGACTATAATAACTAAATAAATAAATCATTAATACATTTTAAATAAATAAATATTGCAAAGTCAATGGTCTCCGTTGCTCACGTCAGCTTAATTGGCAAATTCTTCCTGAAAATTACTTGAGATCACAAAGTCACTGCATTATAGGTTTGTTTCTGCAAATCACTGTCAGAAAGCACCAGAGGGCACAATGATGAGAGCGCTATTAACCCTCGCAGGACTCGAACCTACAACCTGTTGATCAGGAGAACTGCACCGCCATACTGTTTATTAGCAGAACCAACTAAACGAGAGCTGGAAAGAGAAAAGACGAGAGTGAAACAACTTGCAATCTATTCTGGAAATCTGAAACGCTTCTTTCTCTCCAGACGGCTGCATTAACCTCCTAACAGCACCTCAGGCTACGCGGCAACGGCTCGGCCTGCGTTCCTGCTCGTACGCACATGGTGGTGAGAAAAGGCCGACTTTTCATCACCCAGCCAGACTTATTGGAAGAATTATTAGTGGCACTTAGACCCGAGACCCCTGGGAGAGGCTTAATGAGGGCTGTATGGCTCTGGTTATGAGTGGCAAAAACACTAAAGCAGAATCTGCCCTGAACGGTCCTCATGCCTCCAGACGTCGGTCTTCTTTCAGACGCAGATCGTTTCAAGACACGACTGTGGGGTATCATAATAAATAACAATCATAAATAACTTCAAGCATAAATATTACAATAGCTGATGCAAAATTAAAAAGTAATTTTCCTGGCTTAAATATATTTGAAATGCACACACACACACAATAATAATAATAACAATAATAATAATAATACATTTTATTTTTTTTAAACAATAATTAAAAAAATATATATATTTTTAAAAACAATTTCAAGATTGATATATATCTTCATTTTTGCTGAAATTATTTCATATATTTTTTTTCCCTGGCAAATAGTTATATAAAATAGAATGTATTTGTAACAATTTTTAAAAATGCATTTAAAATGCAAAACCACATTTATTAAAAAATTATGGACATTTATTCTTTTAAAAGTTTTTGCAATATTTATCTATTTTAAATTGACAATATAACAACATAAATATAAACAATATAATTTACAACATTAATTAGCAATATATTATTTTAAGGCCATTTCTGTATATTTTTTAAAGACGTGAAATAAGACACCAAAAACACATATTTATATTCAATAAACTTGATTTTATCTGAAATTATTTTATAGAATTCCACTGGCAAATAGGTATAAAAAATACTGAAGTATATATATATATATTTTTTTTAACTATAACTATTAAAAAAAAATGTTTAATGCAAAATGAAAATTCTAAAATATAGTAGGGATATTTATCACTTTAAATAATTATGCA
>NW_015560513.1:0-648 GCF_001515605.1 Sinocyclocheilus anshuiensis | reverse complement strand
TGCAGGACACCGGCCCTCCAGGACCGAGTTTGGGCAGCCCTGTTGAATTATATAGCCTGATTTTCTTACTATCACTGAAGTCTGCACACTGTAGATTATTATGGCCATAAATCATCTGTTTTCAGACATGTAAAACAACTGATACCACAATAATAAACAGAATCAAAGGAAACCTCTCAAGAAAATGTTCGTCATGTTTTACAAAAAATATATTTTGCATAAACAAAATGAAGCCAATTTATAATATATTTTGAATTGTTTGAATTGTGCATATTTTCATTATCATTGTTATTACCGTAATTTTAGGAAATACTTTTGAAAGTATTAGTTTTTTTTACAGCATGAATCGTTTTTTTGTACTACGTACTCTTGACTTTGTATGGCATAAAAATGTCTGTTTTACATAAGGAGAATCGTAATTGAAAATAATTGGAATTGTAAAAGTAAAATTCCTGGACACACAATGATAAAGAGAATTAAGGCATAAAATATGTCTGAAAATATATTTTAAAAAATATTGTTTTTTTTTTTCCTTCCCTATGTTTATTATTAAAATATACTTTAAAAAAAAAAGAAATGAACACTTTTATTATGCAAGAATGCATTAAATTGATCAAAAGTGACAGTTAAGATATTTATAATGTTAAA
>NW_015560512.1:0-564 GCF_001515605.1 Sinocyclocheilus anshuiensis | reverse complement strand
TATTAAAAATAAATATTTATACAAAAATAATATAATATAATATAATTTATGTTATTATATAATATTTTATATAATAATATACATATTATTATAATATTATAATTATTACATTTTTGTTATAAATATTTATTTTGCATCATTTAGTTTAATGTTGATTCAGTTTAGTTCAATAACTGTCAGTGTTGCAAAGTTTGTGAGGGAACTTCAGGGCATTCATGAGTTAATAAAAAGGAAATAACTAATTCAAAAAATGTGAAATAAAATAAATTTCGATCATTTTGAAATACAAATAAAACAAAACACTTACTAAAATAGTATTAAATAAATTGTGCATGTTGAATGTCATGTGAGCATGAACATTCGATCTCCATATGTTGTGAAATGATTGAAATATTAAGTTAAATAGACAATGCACAGTAATATGGCTGTCGTGTGTCAGGCCTGCTCTGGGCGGCCTGCTGTCGTCCTCGTACCGGCAGCATCAGGAGTCTCTGGCAGCGGAGAGAGAGAGACGGCGCGTGGAGCGAGAGGAGCGACTGCAGCGCATCGAGAGAGAGGAGCGCA
>NW_015560511.1:0-456 GCF_001515605.1 Sinocyclocheilus anshuiensis | reverse complement strand
TTAATAATTCAGTTATTTGTAAAACAATAATATAATGAAAAATAGCAACATTCAAATAAATTGGAACTTATCTTGGATGGTATAAAACATTTTCAAATCCAAATGAAATCAACATGAATACAAAGAAAGAGTACATTTCTAAGAATATGGCACATTTTAAAATAGATTTTTCCTTTATTTGTCATAAAATTCCTACATTTTTACTGTGACTTGCACTACTGTTTGAAAGTTTGTGGAAATAAAATAAATTAATACTTTTATTCAGAAAAGACGCATTAAATTTATCAAAAGTGGCAGTAAAGGCATTTACAAAAGATTTCTATTTCAAACAAAAACGGCTTTTTATTCATCAATGGATCCTGTAAAAATCACAGTTTCCATCACAATATTAAGCAGCACAATTATTTTCAGCATTGATAATAATAAGAAATGTTTCTTGCAAACCAAATTGGCATA
>NW_015560510.1:0-481 GCF_001515605.1 Sinocyclocheilus anshuiensis | reverse complement strand
AAGACTGACGATATAGATCCAGAAGAATACATTAGGTTAGAAGTTCAATCTCTTTATTAACCCTGTATCTTTTACAACCATTAAAGCGCATTTAAATGTATAAGAACATAATAATAAAAAAAAAATATATATAACATTCTAACATTGTTATATTACATGTTCATTTTGACACTTTTTGTGTATTTTTTATTAATTTGATTTTTTTTTAGAAATGAATGGCCCAGTGAAGAGGAACAACCAGACAAGGTTTGAAAAATTACAAAAATGTATCTAAAAATGTATTTACCAATTTCCAATTACGTGCATGTGGCTTAGGTCTGGAGATTTTTTTTCCAAAGAAAAAACTTTGGAAAGGTAGAACTGCGTTGAGACGCTTTGAGAATGCTCTTAATCACGTGTATTAAGTCCAATGGATGGATGAGACATCACGAACGGGGTGACGTAGAGACTAGGAAGTACAAAAGCACGTGTGGTGGATACA
>NW_015560509.1:0-620 GCF_001515605.1 Sinocyclocheilus anshuiensis | reverse complement strand
TGTCCACTGACAACAAAGTTTTCCTTCTGAATTAGCATAACTGCAATAAAATCTTTAAAAACAAATTACATTAGTTACACTTTAATTTCCTTCAATAAAAAGGAAATTGAGTAAGACGGTGTAAAAGGTGTGTGGATGTGGATTAGTAATCTGGCCCCTTGGTATAAAGGAGAAAAACTGCTGGCCCTCGTCACTATCAAAGTTGCCCATCCCTGTTTTAGAGTGTGACTCCATCTTATTATATCGGATAAAATATTAAATTCACAAATGTTTAATTTTATTGAAATTATATTAGTTAGGTTTATATTATCACAATTAGGTGAACAAAGGATGGATTTTAGATCATTTCACTACTTTGGTTCCAACAGGTGTTGTCATTTTTATCACATGGTCACATAGTTATAATGGTCATTTAAAAAAAAAAAAACAGCCATTTAATTTATTAAGAAATATTCCAGATTATTTATTTATTTATTTCAATATTTTTTTGTTGTTTGTGATTCCTTGATGACATCACCCTACAAGAAGTGACATAATCTGTGGTGGGAAAAACAAAATAAATAAATCTCAGCAAGTGGATCAGTTATGGGTGTATTTAATTATTTCTGAACACTAGAACA
>NW_015560508.1:0-594 GCF_001515605.1 Sinocyclocheilus anshuiensis | reverse complement strand
GCAACTGTAGAAACATTAATGATATGCACAACTTAGATTTCTGCACGAAGCAATTCACTGAATTTACTAAAGATGGTATTTTATACCACCAGTGTGTAAAGCTCAAACCTCCATACATAATTCACCGGTTTCCTCGGCCAAGTTGTTCATTCAGAAATTTCATATGCCATCTTAGTCAATACACACCATTTGGTCTTGGTCCATTAAGTTTGGCAGGAGTGCTGAGCAACACTGGAGTGATGGGAGACTTCAGTTTCTGCTGAAAGAACACACAGACTTTAGTTGTAGAAAAAACAGATAACATGAATGTGATTTCATTAGATAACAGATCCTGCAGTATTTGAAAGCATGAGCTGCTTGGTTTGATATCTTCTGATCTAATGCAATGACATTCATATGCATTTCAAGTCTGACTTAAAGTAGTTCACCCAAAAATGAAAATTTGCTGAAAATATATTCACTCTCAAAGTCATCCAAGAAGTAGATTAGATTGTTTCTTCATGGAAACAGATTTGGAGAAATTTCACTCACCAATGGGCTGCAGTGAAGGGGTGCCGTCCACAGTGGATTACTTGTGGATTATTGTGATGTTTT
>NW_015560507.1:0-590 GCF_001515605.1 Sinocyclocheilus anshuiensis | reverse complement strand
GTTAAATCGAACGATTCGTTCGCGAACCGGACATCACTAGTTAGTTGGTTCTAGAATCGTTTCCATTGACATTCTCAGTCAGAGTGAGAGCGAACAGCGACAGGACAGTATATGCCGCGCGCGTCAGGAACGGTACGCGTCAAACAAGTGTAACGTTTCTTGAGCTGTTAAAGTATTTATGGAGAGTGTCGCCTTTACCACCAACAGTCATAGGCTACTTCAGGAAGGACTGAAATTTCATGCTGCCTCCCAATTTTCTCGGCTGGCCAACACGTGGACGTAAATGCCTAGAACAGAGAAGACCAATGTGATGCATCTGCACGAGAGGAAAATCACTCGACTAAGATGGGTAATAAGCAAACGATATTTACTGATGAACAGCTAGACGCCTATCAGGTAAGAGACTCTAGTTTTCAGCGTTCCAGACGAAAATTAAGCAGCAACAAAATCAAGTTTTGGGTTAAAGAGTGAACAGATATGTCTTTCTTTCTTTCTCGTAGTCAAGGTGAATTAAATCAATGTTTATTTTGTTAATTTTAATGTGCATTCTTAAAGAAAATAGTTTAAAATGTATGTAGGCTACTTAAAAA
>NW_015560506.1:0-836 GCF_001515605.1 Sinocyclocheilus anshuiensis | reverse complement strand
AATGAGCATTAAAACACAGAAAGCATCTGTTTTGAACACACAGTTGTGGGGCAGTATGAGGTCCAGTGCACTGTCCTTCGTCCTCTGTGAGTATTTGACTGTATTTTATTAACATTTACATTTATACATATAGCACATTTTTTAGAGCAACTTACAAATGTGGAATAACACAAAGCGATTAATCCTAAGTAGGCAATAACATGAAGTAATAATACACATTTTTAAATATTGTTTTACATCACACAGTTTTTAAACATTTGAGGATAAGCTGGAACTGTGTTTGCAGAATCATTTAGATAAAGTTCACAGAGAAAAGATGAGTTTTTAGCTGTTGCTGAAAAGTTTAAATATCAAATTGAATAGTCATAAATACTGTAAGGGATTTGGCTGTCCAGGTAGGGTTATGAAGGGCATGCCACCAGAGAGGAACAGTTAAGGGGATAGTTCACCCAAAAATAAAAATTCAGTCATAGTTTACTTACCCTGGTGTTGTTATATTGCTGTATACAATTATCTGACCACAAAAGGAGAAGAAAATGTCCTGCTTGTGCTCATTCATATAATGGTAGTGAACTTGATGCAACCAGCTTCAAACTTAAAAAATAAAATAAAATAAAACAAATAAATGGATACAAAAGTATCACAAAATGATACGAGACACAACCCGTATTCTCAGTGTTCTGAAGGTATACTGTAAGATTTGGTGACATGAACCAGAATGGTAATTTCAACAACACTACATAATTACACTACCTTAATTCATGTATAAAAAAAGAACTCATCTTGAACACATACCGACATCACAACACCATTCAAACTTAAAGACATCGATTGCA
>NW_015560505.1:0-1716 GCF_001515605.1 Sinocyclocheilus anshuiensis | reverse complement strand
CATCTGTATGTAGATGGCCCGGACTGAAGGGGGTGGGGGGGAGCACTGGATTCTGTGGTTGAAGCTTGTGTGTGTATGATGGTACTCCATAAACACCAGGGCTTGTGTGTGTATGTATGTATGTGTGTGTGTGTGTGTGTGCGTGTTTCATTGTCTTGACGCGACGCTTGGAAAAGGGCACGGTGGTGGGCCCCCCCATGTCTATCTCTCAGTCCCCCTCGGCGATACCTCCTCCTTAGCTGGGGGAATGGATTAAATATTCATGAGCGTGCATCCAATGGCAGCGCTGGTCTGGTGTTTTTCTCCCAGGACAGGAAATGGAGGCAGATGCATGCATGGGGGTCCCTGCAGGTTGGCATACAGGGTCAATTGAATGGATGGTTCAATGGTTACAAAATCTGTATGATGTCCCTCTTCTCCTCCATGCTCGCCTGCCCCTGAAGATGACCACAGAGAGCGGTTGCTTCAGAAACGCGAAATTTTACAAAGGTTGAACGAAGGCTCCTACTGTTTGACTTTGTAACCAATTAGAAACTGTTGTTTTTTGCGGCACGTAAACACATTGTACCCTGACATGTAAACACACGCTCACCTGCTCGCTCTCACCAGCTAGTTTATTTTTAAAGATGGCAGCCGCTCTGAGAAAGATGTATGGTATTGGCAACAAATTTCACAACTTTTGTTCGTTTCAAGGATTCTGGATGGCCCAGATGAATTGAGAGAAGTATTGATTTTCTTTTTTCCATGCAGTGACTGTGGGATTACCGATTTTCTCATTTATTTTTAAAGACAACTCGTGTGGGTTTTTTTTAACCCCTTTTCTCTTTTCTTTTTCTTTTCTGCTCTTCTTTTTTTCCCCTAACAGCATTGTACTCATTCCTTCCTGTATCAGAATCCTTCTTGACCCTGAAAATTGTAATTCTACTATAGATCACAGCTGCTGAATATTAGCTTTTACAAAAATTTATAAATAAAATATGGTCAAATCGCTGGATCCCCAAAGGCCGGGGCAGAAATTCAAATCAGCGTAGGGGGCAGGAGGAATGGACGAGAGAAAAGGAAATGATCTGAAACACCTGCCCAGAACACATAATGTGGTACTGAAAGGACTCGCTCTTTTTTTTTTTGGGGGGGCAAAGAAATAGCAGAAGGAGGATAAATTATCATTTGGAAAGTGGATTTTGCTCTTAACGGGGCAAACCAGTAATTGGTCTAAAAATAATTCAGTGATTTAAATGTTGGACTTTGTCAGATCTTCCAGAATCCCAAATGTTGGCTTCAACTAAATGCACAAAATCCTTTTAAATTAGATGAATGGCTTGATTCTAATTAAGTCTTTTGACAAATCTAACAATTCAAGAAGGAGAAAAAAAATGCTTCCTACTATGAACAGACAGGCTTTTAGCAACACTATCCCGCAGTATTTGTTGTCAAAAGGAAGGTTGATAAAAGTCTTACTGCATGGTGACCTTTCTGATTTATGCTGTTCATAATTCATAAGGTTTTTGTAGCCCAATAGGAGAATAATATAATAAATATAATATAATAATAAAAATTAAAAATAATAATAATAAAGTTGAAAGTTACGAGAAGAAAGTTCATGGTAGGCTTTTCGTAATAGGCCTTTTATTAGAATAAAACTATTATGAGATTAAAGTGGTAGTGTTTTCATTCAAAAAATGAAAATGAAAAATCAAAATAATCAGATTAAAGTTA
>NW_015560504.1:0-888 GCF_001515605.1 Sinocyclocheilus anshuiensis | reverse complement strand
TTATTGGGCCTTTATATCTCACAATTGTGACTTTATATTTCATAACTGTGGCATTATTTTTCATAACTGTGACTTAGCTTCTAGTAATTATGAAGTTGCATCTCTTAATGTGACTCTATATCTCACAATTCTGGCTTTGTTTCTCAAAAAAAGCATATTTTTTATTTAAAAATTCTGTAGGACAAAGTTCTACAAAGAGAACAAAGAGATCAAAATTGCAACTATTGCGACTACGTGTATCTCGCAATCGCAGCTTTGTTTCTTCTAACTGCTACTTTGCTACAGGTAATTATGACTTTAAAATCTATGAAACTGATATATTTTTATTTGGAAAAATGTGCATCAAATAATAAGACCAGCATTGGGTATCTCTCCACTAAAAAAAAATGATTTTGATTGGCTGTGATTTTGCTTTCAACTTTCAGTTACTTGCTGCACCTGGTCAAGACACAGATGTCTGTGGGTCTGTTTACACAAGTTAATTCAGATTTGACAACAATAGGAGTTGGACACCTGCAGTTCTTGCAACCTCTTTGTCATTTCCACACCTGCTCTACATGTGCTATTTACATGACTCATCAGCCTAGGTGGCCTACATGCTGACCACAGATACAAGCGGATATGAACCGACTATTCAGTGTGCATGTCACTCAGTGGTCCTCCTTAAATCAGTGACAAAATGGAAATTGGTGTAGGTTAATCCCTGTGCCTTTATAATTATGGATGTTCCAGTCAGAAAGCAAATGTAGGCTTGGATTATGCAAATGAATGCATAAAAGAGACATAATGAGATTTATTGCAACATTCTACACCTGCTAGGGGTATGATTGGCGATTATGTTCGGGATCAGTATGCAAGGAAACAAATGCTCACCAGGCTTTTTTTGAA
>NW_015560503.1:0-1057 GCF_001515605.1 Sinocyclocheilus anshuiensis | reverse complement strand
AAACATCACATTTTCATTTTTGGGTGAACTATCCCTTTAAGGCCACTTAATTTAAAGTGGGACCAAAAACTTTAACTTTGCCTTAGTTAACTTGCATTGCAGCCATCTGTTGAGCAGCCAACTGTGCCTTTGGAAACTCAATTCAGTGTATTCCTGCTTGATTTTAATCGGAGTCAGATACCTCCACACCCTCGCAAAGCATCTTACGCATTACTCTTCGTAAAATGCTCCGTCAGAGCTTTCTCTAGCATTGAAGTGTCTTTAGACTGTCAGCAGTTAAAAACCTTTCAATCAGCACCGTTACAGACGTCAAAACCGCAACAAACTCACCACCTTCAACAATAAATTATGGGATAAATTATGGGAACAAATGTTCTTGTTTTTGATGAGGACTAAGACAGATTGCTTCATTAAAGGATTTTAGTCATTTAGCCCATTTATTTGTTGAATATCGGCCAGTTACGCTATTAAAGACCATTGGTTATCATCCAAATGTCTCTTAAAAACACATCTCACTGGTTTCTGACCCTACACCAACTTATTACACAATGTTTCCTTAAGATCGAGCAGTCATTTGGCCAGTTTTGCAGATCTTCTCTGATGACGTTTCTGCTTTGCGGTCATGAGCTCTGCAGATGAGAGTAAGGTCTCACATTATCGGAGCCGTGGAGCGTGAGTGCAGCAGTTTTGGGTCAGTCATCTCCACTCGTCACATGGACAGTGCCAGAGACTCCCTAAACTAGACTCATTCACCGCGTTTGAGGTCTGGGGGTCAGGTCAAAACATCTATTTTTAACCGCTTTTACACCGTCAGGGTGCTGGTAAACAATCTGGAACAGCTGACGTTTGCATAAACTCTCCTCACATGCCCATCTGATTACCAATAGTGTAAGCATGACATATGTATACCACAAAGAGTTCATATGAAACACTTCATTCTTCATTCATATGAAACGCTCCTTAAACTCATAATTGTTTTGTTGATAATTGTACACTAAGTTTAATGTAACTTAAACTACCATTCAAAAGTTCGGTTTTTAATGTTTTTGAAACTGAA
>NW_015560502.1:0-544 GCF_001515605.1 Sinocyclocheilus anshuiensis | reverse complement strand
CATACCCAGTAGTAATCCGCCACTGCCTCTGATTGTTCTTCCATGATACTAATTAGGGGAAAACTAATGGTTGTTCTTGTACAGTTATCTTGAGTCGTGATGATTGTCATGTCTGTCTTTACAGTGGCTGAAGCATGTGTTGTTACACTAAATGACTTGAGTACTCCTGAAGCATAATACATTTGTTGATCCAGATGCCAAATTATAGCACACTTCCCACTGAATTTTCCCATGTCATGTGTCCCTTTTGATTTGTTCCAACACTCATATTCGAGTGTGCGATCAATTACATAGGCTACAGGAGTTTCTCTTTTCTCAATGTCAATTCTAATATCCATTCGTTGACACTCATCCCCCCACCCTGGCTCTTTGTAGTATTCATGGAAATCTTTGTTCCCTAGCATTGCTAAACATTGTGCTGGGCAAAAGGGATGCATGCCTCCCCATAGCTTGTTGCAGTGTTGGGAGTAAAATCTACCACAATGTATATAATCATATGGGTTTGGCACCACTTCAAGTTTCTTAAGGGGAGATGGGGAACAAA
>NW_015560501.1:0-496 GCF_001515605.1 Sinocyclocheilus anshuiensis | reverse complement strand
TTAATGAACAATTATCTAAAATGCAATTAATGCAGCATAAAAAATTTAGTTTTAAAAAGCTCAACAATTCAAACAAAACTTTTTTGTTCCCCCGAGGTGGATGAACAACATTAGCTTTCACTGACCCTTTGTTAGACTGGAAAAACAGTTATCATTATTGTTCATCCTGTGATCCCACACTGGCTCTGTTTAATTCCACATGTAAGTTGATGTTGTGTTCTCAGTGTTATGGTAAAGCTGACCTCATTCACTTCACTGCACCTGTTGGATTGCTGGACATCTGCTGTTCACTCAGAGCATCAGAGACAAAACCCTAGTTATCTACAGACTCGATTATCAGACTCCAAACTTTATGGTTATTATTTTAGAAAGATAAAGAGAAAAATACACCATCAACTAACCTGTTCCCCTGGTTACTGAGGTCACTGTGAAATGTAGTTTGAAAGAGTTTTATTATACACTGAAAAAAATGTTTCATTCATCCAATTAAAAAAAT
>NW_015560500.1:0-738 GCF_001515605.1 Sinocyclocheilus anshuiensis | reverse complement strand
CTCACTGAACAACCATGATCATTATGATGCACCTCTGCTCCTAGGCGATGAAAATGCATGGAATTCATTTATTTGTATGTCTGTCTTTTGCCTTCTACTCTTGCTTAAGTGCTTTTTTACTAAATCTCCTCACTAATTCACTGATATGGTAATGAACTGAGCGAATCGCCTCATTGTTTTGTATCTTTGTACACTTTATAACCAATAAGCACCAAACAGAGGATGTGTATGAAATGTTTTTTCAGGAGATGCATTGAAAAAAAGTGTGTTCCATACAGCAAACACTGTTTGGCAGACGGAGTGATCTTCTTCGGCATGTCATTGAGGAACATTTGTCTGTCTGCTTGTTTGTTTCCCCCATCTGTTCGTCTACCTCTGTCTTTCCCTCTCCGTCTCTCTGTCCATCTGTGCATGTGTGTGTCTGTAGAAGGTGGAGGCACTGGAGTCGGCCACTAAGCGCTTTGAGGATTTGGAGTTCCGCCAGTTGGAGCGAGAGAGTGGCATAGAAGAGGAGAAGGAGACAGTCAGCAGGCAGCTGTTGCAAGAGAAGGCAGAGTATCACTGGAGTGTGGCCAAAAGGAAGGTAATGACACTGCTCTCGGGACAGTTCTAGGACTCAAAAGTCAGTACTGAGAGGCTGATCCTGTATTAAACTGGAGTGACATACAACCACGGCCTCCTTTTAAATATTTATCTTGGTTATGTAGGAGAAAATGGCAGCTCTGGAGATCCAGGCTA
>NW_015560499.1:0-546 GCF_001515605.1 Sinocyclocheilus anshuiensis | reverse complement strand
TCGCGGTGCCACTCGCTGAGGCTCTTGGGGTTAAAGACAAAATTCGCAAGAGAGCGTCACACAACCCCGTACTGGAAAAATACTACAATACACACTCTAAACATCCAACACAGGTAACCCCCGAAATATGCATTTTAATGCATTCATATAATGCATTTAATCAGAAGAAAAATAGGTGGTAAAAAAGACAAAAGTAAAAAAAATATATAAATAAAAATGTAAAGACCTTTAAGATTTTTTTACATTATGTATTGTTTTGAAAATTACACATTTCCCCAAAAATATTAATCTTTGTTAACGTCCATTTAGGCTTATTTTAATGAATAATAATAATACAACATTTCTGAACGATTGATGCTCTTAATCACAATTAAGAATAATTAGCAAGTAATATATGCCATGTTTTTGTGAAAATACCCTCAAAAATAGTCATTTATATAGATCAGTGATTAAAACATGTTATTAAAACCAAATATTATGTTTCAAAATGGATTAGATTATTTTGGAACCATGTGTATTATAAATAAAGTGTTTTATAAATAAAGT
>NW_015560498.1:0-752 GCF_001515605.1 Sinocyclocheilus anshuiensis | reverse complement strand
GCATCTCGTGCGCCACTGATAAGGCTGTCTGATGCACACCTAAAAATTTGGATTTTTATTTTAAATTCGACGAATATTCAAAATTCGAATTTTTTTTGACAGACCTATTTAGTATACTTGGATCCAAGAATGTGCTTACCAGCCTCCACCTCCACTCAATCACTCCAGCTCAGACCTGCTCCACTTGCACTTAATTAACTTGAGTAGTAAATTCTACACTATAGCAAATGACAATATTGGATAAATGGTTATCAGACAGTCACTACATATGTGAATTTATTCAAATTCTGAATGGATTATAGCTTAGAAAGCACGCAACTTGTACTCCCCTTATAATTACTAAAAATCTGTCACTCATCTTAGTTCATCGCGATCTCATGATGTTCCGTTATAATCACTGCACTCTACACTGCACAATTAATCTCTTTATTACATCACATCTGTACTTTGCGTGTTATAATGAGAGGATTCTTGAGTATGCAGAACCCTGCACTAAACAAAACATCAGAGTTTTGAGCCCCGTGCAAGTTGACAAGATTGGTTACATGCTTGTGATGTAGGAAACAAAGGCAGTTTCAAGCAAAGTTTTTGAGACTGTCTTTGGTACACCACAGTTTTAAGGAGAAAATGCACAGCAGTGGTATTGACTGAATTAGCAGCATATTTAATCATATTTAAATCACCAAACATGTAAACAACATTAGGATTTGTTATTATTGTTCACAATAAGATCAATAACAAGTATTTACAAT
>NW_015560497.1:0-550 GCF_001515605.1 Sinocyclocheilus anshuiensis | reverse complement strand
TTCTGTCCCTTCAGTCTTTGTCCACCTTTTAAAGCATGTGATCCCATTTGACAGCTGGTCATGTTTGTACCTCCCACGTCAAATGTGGCATTTGTTTTAACCACATACTCTTCAGCCCCTCTCTCATGCTGGGCTCTGATCAATAATGAAAGCTTTTACAGGATGTGTATGGAGGGGTTGTCTACTACTAAGCACAATTAATTATGGCTTTATTTCCATCAATATAAGCACAATGTTCCCATAAATGTCTCATTCCTCCATTGATTCAATCACAGTGCAGCAACACTGAGGACAGATTAATCATACAATCATTGATCTAAGCCCATCAGAGCTTCACCTCCATGCTCCATATTGTGACAGTTACAAATTAACCCACACATCACAATTGATCTAAGTCTACTCACTTTTCCATTTGCATCCCTGCTGCACACAGCATCATTACTCCTCAAGTTTTACAAGACACATCCTGTAATTTGCTAAGAGACTTGACGGGCTTCAATCACTCTGTGCGACATGACAAATGCATCATATGAGAAGAAGATGAAGATAA
>NW_015560496.1:0-547 GCF_001515605.1 Sinocyclocheilus anshuiensis | reverse complement strand
TGTTTTTAAGAGCTTTTATACAGAATTGAATTTAATTTAGAGAAAGGTCTTGAGAACACTCTGTTTTACTTTCTAAAGACAATGTTTTTGGAATTTTTATTGTTTTAAAAATAATTACATTGTCTTGATCCTCTCCTAAAGAATACATATCTGCGTAATATTTAGAAACAAATTCAGAATTAATGCCTAGGTCCTCAGTAACAGTGCTGTTAATTTTTAATTTTTTTTATCAAGTTTATTTCTGCATTCCTCTTCTCAAGACTAAAAAAGTATTTGCTGTTTCTTTCACCTTCTTCCATCCATTTCCTTCTAGATCTTACAAAGGCACCTCTGGCTTTTTCTTGATAAATACAGTCTAATTCTTTCTGTAAAATTTCTCTGTAAACTTGAAATCTCTTTGATTATGTCTTGAATACATGTTCTTTTTTTCATGGCCAATTTTGTTCCAAATTGAATGCTACATTTTCTTATTTCAAATTTTAGTAGTTCCCAAACTGTGCCATATTCCTTCCTAATATTTGCCTGTATCCAGTATTTATTTATTAAT
>NW_015560495.1:0-1245 GCF_001515605.1 Sinocyclocheilus anshuiensis | reverse complement strand
ATGTCAAACATAAAGATATGTAAAACAACCCAGACATGCATTTTAGTTTGGGACTATGCTTAAACCTTGTCTGTGAAACTGGGGATAAGTTTCATAAAATAAAAATACAATATTAAAATTTAAATATAGCTTTATTAAATAGAGCAGTCTGCTCATCCATCACGGTAATCTTTTTCATCTAGGGTTCAAGCTAATTAGCATTTGCACCAATCAATAACTGGAGTAACACTTCCATTTTGTTTGGACACAGTCCTGCATTCCATTATAAGCACTCAAGAGGAGGGACGTTTACTGCTGTAACTGGAAGGGTCAAACATTGGTTAAATCACAAACAATGAAGTGACATTTCCACAGTATCACTGTAACTGGCAGCAGAATCAATGCAGTAGAAGCGGTAATGCTAGAACTGGCATTTCAGCTGTTCGGCTCCCACTAACACACTGACGGATGTCCTCATTGAGAGGCGTCTAGAATCATTTGGAGGGTGATTGATAGTAGATTGTTAAAAGAATTGATACATACAGTATTCATGAATTAACAGTGGATAAACGCCAGTCTTTGAACTTCTGCCATGAACAGTACAAATTATCACTATTAACAAAATATTGCAACAAAAGTGATATTTTAAACTTTTTTTGTCCTGAAATATGAACCGTACACAGGACTAAATGAGAAGGTCGTGCATCTCAAAATGACGCTGGAGGCAGATGCTACCTTTTTGTCTAAGTATTGATTTCTTCACAACAGAGGTCTCATTTGCTTATTTTCATCTCATTTATCAGGGAGTGGCTGGATTTGTATCTTGTGTCTAAAACGTTTATCTTACCTGTCAGAAAGTGGTGAACAATAGCAGCAAAAGACAATACGGATACTACGTCAAACCACGGTTATTATAGTTAAAAGGTATAGTTCATAAAAAAATGGAAAATCTGTCATCATTTAGGCTACTCGCCCTCAATTTTGAAAAATGTTGACAGCAGCCCTTGACTTCCTTAGTTTTTTTCCCCATACTATAGAAATAGCTACCGTCAACTTTCAGGGTTATCAACATTCTTCAAAATATCTTTTGTTCTACAAAAGAAAGAAACTCATACAGGTTTGGAAGAACCTGAGGATGAGCAAATGATCACAGAATTTTTATTTTTGGGTGAATTATTCCTTTAACTAAAACTAAAACCAATAAAAAAATGTTACTTGAAAAAAATAAATAAATATATATATACAGTGGGTACGGAAAGTATTCAG
>NW_015560494.1:0-554 GCF_001515605.1 Sinocyclocheilus anshuiensis | reverse complement strand
GATATATTGCACTATATTATTCTATTCTGCTCCAGTCTATTCTACAGTTCTATTCTTTTCTGTTCTATTCTATTATTCTATTCTATTCTGCGTCTCTTCTACTGTTCTATTCTGTTAAATTCAATTCTATTCTGCTTCAGTCTAACATACTCTTTCATACTTTTCTACTCCTTTCTGCGTCAATCTTCAACTGTTTTATTCTCTTCAATTCTAAATTATTCTATTCTTCTCCAGTCTGTTATACTGTGTTCTAATGTATTCCATTCTGCTCTGTTTTATTATGTTCTATTCTATTCTGCATCAGTATCTTCTGCTGTTACATTCTGTTCAATTCTAAATTATTCTGTTCCATTCTGCTCCAGTCTATTTTACGATGTCTACTCTTTTCCATTCTTTGTTTTATTTTGTTCTATTCTATTCTGAGTAAGTCTCTTCTACTGTTCAATTCTATATTATTCTATTCTGTCCTGCTCCAGTCTATTATACTCTGTTCTGTTCCATGCTGCCATTTTTTCTATTCTATTCTATGTCAGACTCTTCTACTTGTCTATTCT
>NW_015560493.1:0-910 GCF_001515605.1 Sinocyclocheilus anshuiensis | reverse complement strand
ACAGATCATTAACAGCTGATCTGTTGTTTTAAACTGACCAGTGACAGTGAACAGATGTTGTGCTGTTTAAATCATTCAGAAAGAAAGAAAGAGTGCTTGGTTTTGTTTTGATAAAGCAACAGGTAATAAAACATCATGTAAATCTCAGTTTTTGTATTAACCAGTAACAAGCGCGATAAGCAGCAGAATATTCTGTCAATATATATATATTTTTTCTATTTCTGTGCCTTCATGTTGTATAGCACTATCAACTCATTGGTAGTACATTTATATAAACAGTTCAATACATGGAATTATTATTGAGTAACTTTTTGCCAACAAAAATATTTCCAAATTATGTCAAAACCACTCCCGTCTTCCGAGCAACAAGCAGCTGTCTCTTTCCTAAATGAATCAGTGTTTTGAACGAATCGGTAGAATAAATGATTCAGTGACTCATTCCTAAAGACAATCCTTTGCTGCAACATACATACACATAAGGATGTAACTTGCAGACTGGCAGTTTGTCTGATTGTGAAACAGTGAAAAGTCTCAGTGCTGTTGGACTAAATGCCAACCAAAAAAATTTGAAATCCAGAATGAACTGATTTATAATAAATAGTTAATGTCTACTGATTGTATCACATGCAGTTATGGGCAGACAAATTACTTATCTGTAAATATATCAGTCATAATTTTAAAGACAAAAAAATCACTAAATACTTTAATGCATTAATGACAAAACTGTGTATAAATTTGAGTGTATATATAATGAACTCAAAATTTGCTACAGTGAAACACAGGTGAAATAAATTTAAAGGAGCAAAATACACTGAAAAATGGTGTAGTATTTACTTTGTAATAATTTTCACTCCAAATTTGCTTGTAAAATTCACAAATAATAACAAAGAAACAGCAAGAAACACATTGA
>NW_015560492.1:0-533 GCF_001515605.1 Sinocyclocheilus anshuiensis | reverse complement strand
ATGGCAATAACAATATTAAATATTTATAGATTAAATAAGGATTCATAAACATTGTTCATATGTAAATGGTTATGTTATTTTTTCCGCCAATACATAAATATCATACATTTTATTGTCTATGCAAAAGAACGTAAATGTGGTAGAACCGCATTTTAGGTCAAATACATATTGTTAAATTGATAGTGCACCAAAAAACATGACAATTCTGTCATCATTTATTCACCCTCTTGTCTTTCCAAACCTGATTACTTTCTCTCTGCTGAACACAAAATAAGACATCACCTGTTTTTGTCTATAGTCAGTTGGGTCTAAAACAACACTGACAACAACTTTTTTATTTGTTTTTGTTTTTCAAAATACCTGCTTTTGTGTTCCATAGAAGAAAGAAAGAAACAACATGATGGTAACATGATGCTAGAATTTGGGGGTGAACTAACCCTTTAAAGCTGAAGTGTGTACTTTTTCAGGGTTAAAATACTAATGTAACAACTAATATAACAACTAATATACAAAATAATATGTTAAAATAATAT
>NW_015560491.1:0-891 GCF_001515605.1 Sinocyclocheilus anshuiensis | reverse complement strand
GAGGTCTTCCTACTTGATATATCAGTCTATTAATCATAATTCAGCCATTTCCTGATGTTTGGAAGATGATGCAACAATGCAATGCAACAAAATACTTTAACCTAACCTAACCCTAACCTTAAAAAAAAAATACTAAAAAGAGTACTTATTACAGAAATGATATACTTTAAACAAATATACATAAGTACAAAATGAATGTAATGATTTCAGACATTTTATTGCATGTTATTAATTGCTATTTGCTATAGCTTTACTAAAGGCTAAAATTTAGGGTTAGGGTTAGGGCTTAGTTGCTTGTTATTACACATAAACAAGGACAAGGACAGATTAAAGTGTTCCCAAAATGCATTACAGTTTAAATGTATATTAAATGCAATTAATTGAACTTTGAAGTACCTTTTTGACCCACTTAAGTAGGACCTAAGTATATCTTTATATGCAATTTCATAATTACTTCTACTGAATTTGAAATATGGTTATAGCACTTAGGATTTATGGTCAAATAAAATATACTTTAATGGCATTTCTAATTAAACTTGTAAGTCATGTATTTACATATGTTGTAATTACATGTTTGCAATGATGAACTTATAATAATAAAGTACTGAATGTGCTTTAGTATGTTAGTCAACATCAAAATAAGTGTACGTCTTTAAAGTACAACAAAATATTATTAAAACATAATGATTTAAAATGTACTTTAGAGTAAAACTTAAATGGACATTTTTACAAAGTGTACTTTTAAAAGTGTACTTCAGTGTGTTAAGAAACAGTCATGATAGTGTCTCTCGTTAAGTACATTTAAATGGCCTTTTATTCCATTAATATTATATGCAACTACAATTAAAAAAAAATGCTTTTATAGTTTGTTTATATATATTTAAGATTTGA
>NW_015560490.1:0-698 GCF_001515605.1 Sinocyclocheilus anshuiensis | reverse complement strand
TATAATGAATAATAACATTTTCTATACATGTTTTATAATCTATTTGATATATAAAATATGCTATTGAACACAGTCCCTTATTTAAAAATAAAATATTCAATTAAATGAAAACAAAGCTCCATTAAGTAAACAGTACTGCTTAAGTGAATATGTTCTTTAGGATAGTCTACACCAAAACACAAACAACGAGTACAGACAGAGCCACTGTAATCTCACAGAGAGGCAAGGATTAAGCACTTGAACAATACTTAAGTGTCTCTCAGGAGGCTGCGGCTCTATACATAGCGGGCTGTGGTTTGGAGGGAGTGACAGGACGAGGGACAGGTGCCCGAGCTCAGATTTCTGGACTGAAAGAGCAGAGCCTGGCACTCAGACCTCCAACATCCCACACTCAAAGCCTTCCTGAGGGCCACCGCACTCACTGTCCAGCAATACAGATTTACAACAGCCAGTAAACACATGCATTTTCATTTGCTGTTCATTCTTATTTAAAACTTCAAGTGTCTTATTTAAGGAATAAGATGCAGGACCTTGTGAATATAGTACATGGAAACAACTACTGTTTCAAGCCACTGTAACAAATAATTGGGAGATTTTAAATAAAAAAAATAAATAATAATAATAATAAAAAACAAAAAAAAAATGAATAAATAAATCGCATTAAAATTATATGATAAAAAATATATATATATATATTT
>NW_015560489.1:0-885 GCF_001515605.1 Sinocyclocheilus anshuiensis | reverse complement strand
TTTACACACACTCTCTCTCTCTCTCTATATATATATATAGTAATTGTTATATATTTTGTATCAAAGTTTATAATTTAATTTGAGTTTTTTGTTCTAATTATGTTTTTAATGTTCCACCCTTTCAGTTTACAACTTGTAAAAATAATTTTTTCCAGCCTACATTAGAAACGCATGAGAATTACTCTGAAAAGGCATGCATGTGCTCGTGTTGGATGCTGATCTTGCGTCTCACCGTGGATGAGGTGCGAGTGGAACGAGGGCTGAGGCGTCAGAACCGCAGTCATCTCGTCGTGATCGGCCGGATGAACGTACTCATAAATACTGTTCCCGGTCAGTTCTACCTGTGTGAAAGCATGTCTGTGATTGCACTGGAGGAACACGAGCACAAACACATCAGCTGTTAGTCAGTGCTTCACCTGTGAAAGGCCCAGATGAACCGACGCCGTCTCTGAGATGTACATGATCTTCCCGTCGGCAGCCACCACGAATATAAAGCCGTCTAACGTCTGCAGATCAGAGAACATCAGACAGATCACGACAGAAAACAGCGAAAGCCAGGAAAATCTGGAAAGAAGCTTCATTAATCATGTTAAAATAACATCAAAAAAGCAGCAAACTGTACAGAATCTCCTGCCATATTTCTGAATGTCAATAATAATAATAATAATAATAATAATAATAAAGTCTTCATATTACCTGGAGCATCTTGCTGATTATTACCTGCAGTAAATGAGATCTGAGCTCAAGGTTTGTGTTTTCTAAAGATCGGCTTCGACCCCAAACCTCCCCCAAACCTACAGCAACACACAAACACAACATTATCATGAAGTCATATATATTACACACACACACACTCACACACACAGGTTTGTTTTTGTGAAAAGT
>NW_015560488.1:0-621 GCF_001515605.1 Sinocyclocheilus anshuiensis | reverse complement strand
CTGCTCAGTCAGATGCTGCAGGACAAACACAACGCAAGAGCAATTACAAACAATTGCCAATACTTTAAACGAACATGCTTATAATCAAATTATGAAGAAACATGTAAATGATGTGACTATAAGCTCAGAACTGTAACAAACAAGTCTCTCTCTATATATACATACATACTGTATAACACAACTGTTATGAAAATGGAAAGAATGACACAAGTAGCAAGACAACTAATCATACTCTATGAAGACAGTACCTGGTGATACCTGCCAATCTTGACATGCGAGTGCTTTCTTTTCATTCCGTCTGTGGGAAGAAGCTATGAGAGACAAAAACACAGGCCAATGAATGCCAGTGACTTTAAAACTGAATCACTGTTAAGAACTTTGGAAGACTTTAACTGTCAAATCATATATTCTTCATAACTGACCTCTCCCATCAGTAGCTTGAGAAGTGTGGACTTCCCTGCCCCATTGGGACCCACAAGTGCAACTCGTGTGTCCAGGTCAATGCCAAACTCCACATTTTTATAAATAAAATGCTGTAAAAAATAATAAATTTAGAAAAATAATTAGATTTGATTTAATATTTGCTTTTACTACTGTTATTCCTTGTACTGCGCATACAGT
>NW_015560487.1:0-523 GCF_001515605.1 Sinocyclocheilus anshuiensis | reverse complement strand
TATTTTTGCAGGAAATTATCAATACATCTTTCCCAGGGAACTCGAGGAGACACACAGATGAAGCGAAGCTCGTAGAGAGGAGGACGAAGAGATGATCGAAAGGGACAGAGGTTGAAGGGAAGCATGGGAATGGCTGGTGTCTGAGGAGACGGTTTCAGTAGGTTTGTTTGCAGAACAGGAGCAGCTGATATTTGAAGATGGAAAAAAAATAAATAAATAGATACACAGAGAGGGATGAACACTGTCATGAGAGGCCAATTTCTTTCAAGCCAAAATGTAAAAAAAAAAAAAGCAATTGTGATTATCATTGCACGCCTTTGAAAATATCCAGGAGTCACACTAATGTTGTGATGAGAGTAACATGTTCCTCTGAATGCAAAAAAGATCGCTGACAAGATTTGTTGTACTCAGTAGAACATACGACTGTCATTATTCAATTTCAATAATGGAAATTAACAAATAAGAAATGTTTATGGCCATATTAAATCTTGTTATGGTAATATGCATAATAAAAGAGAAAAAA
>NW_015560486.1:0-1043 GCF_001515605.1 Sinocyclocheilus anshuiensis | reverse complement strand
GCAACATGAAAATTTGATACCGGCATATCCCTAATATATATATAATCTTTTTTTTTTAAAGAATTTCTCAATTTTTTCAATTAATAAAAAAGGGCTAAATGCAACAATAATGCGGTAATGATATGGTAACATTAAAAACTTAAACTTATATGGCCTTAGTTTAAAAGTATTAAGACAGTTTTTTTTTTGTTTTGTTTTTTATATAATTTTTCGGGTTCAAACTAACCTGGAAGATGAAAATATATCTTACTCTACAGTTTTATAGCATTTCTTTCCAAAAAAAAGACCATTTACAATGTTAGTCAAGGTTTCTAATTTATTATTTCAAGGTTTCTAATTTAGCATTTAGTATGAACATTTTCCACCTTTTGTCTGACCTACAGTATAGCTGTTTTTTGTTACTGTATCGTTAAGACTCCTACTGCATATGTAAATGACCTCTGGTGTGATTGGCTGGCCTTCACGGGCAGTATGTTTGGTTACTGTTTTTTTGGACTGTCGGCATTATGGGATTTCTCAAGAGTCACTCACACATCCAGAGATAGTACATGATCTTGACGGTTTTCTGGTACTCCACAGGGATGTCCACTGATATGTCATGATAGAAACACGGACCCACCGGAAACTTCTCTGGAAGGGGCGGCCAGTTGTTTTTCCTCCCTTAGAAACAAGAAGCAAACAGGAAAATCAATTAAAAAAGGAAATAAAGAGGTGGATGACGCAACAGGAGCATGATGATAAAAAGTGGTAAACTGGGGTACAGAAGTGGGAAACAGCACAGAGACAGTAAATCTCACTAAATCTAAGGTTTATTGTGTGAGATGACAAGCATGATACTGTCTCAACCATAGAACAAATGACTCCAGATCATCTGATGCATACTGCACACAAAAACGTCAAGAACTGCCAGAAATTTCAATTCTTCATAGTCATCAAGAATTTATTTCAGTTCTCATACACAATTTCATAATAACTGTATATAATTTTACATATTAATCAAAAAAAGGTCTGGGCTGAAGCCTTATCTTTTTTTTACCTACTCT
>NW_015560485.1:0-792 GCF_001515605.1 Sinocyclocheilus anshuiensis | reverse complement strand
AAAAAAAAACATTATTTGTGAATAATTTTGGCAGTATTCACTCAAAATATTTGGTGCATTAATTCAAAAATACAAAACCTGTGCTAACTGAAAGAAAACAAGTCGAAAAAAGATTGAATCCAATATTTGAACCCAATATGCAAGCAATTTTTTGTAGGCCAGTCATTTTTGACCAGGAACACCACAAGTGTTACGAAGTGTGGAAAGAAAAAAATCCTAAAAAGTACATCAAGTTTTGGGTGGTGGTTATACCCTGTGTGAGCGAAGTCAGCAGGTTATACTCCAGAGCAATAACATTAACAAAACAAATCCTCTCAACATGAGGGTTAAAGGGGTGATGAATTACATTTATTATTATTATTATTTTATAATGTTTCCTGAGGTGCACTTATAATGCTAGTAGGATTTTTACATAAATTTTTTTTATAATTTAGAAATGACAAATGACAGAAAAATGACATTTTCTATCCTGATTTTAGACTTTTATTTTTTTTTGTTTATATTAATGTAAATACATTTGTGTGTGTGTGTGTGTGTATATACATACACATACATATAAAATGTATATTTAGTAAGTATTATTTATATTGTCTATATGTACTTATATTAATAATTAAGCAGTACGGCACAACAGTTTAATAAACAAGCAATAAATATATCTTATTTTGAAAATGTAAAATACATCTTATTATATCTTATCTCAATTTCCTCTTACTTGTATATTTTTATATTTTAATTTTTTTTTTAATTTAATCTGAAATGGTCATATTTTTACCCATTGTTTTTTTAATA
>NW_015560484.1:0-932 GCF_001515605.1 Sinocyclocheilus anshuiensis | reverse complement strand
TATATATATTTATTTAGAAATGACAATTGAGCACCTCACAGTTATCACAACCAAAATGCAAGCAAGCAAACAAACAAACAAATAAATACATAAATAAATAAATACAGATGTATTAATGTATGAAAACTTCATGCTGAAAATTCATAAAAAGTGTCATAATGCAATGCAAATCCTAATGATACAAAATTGGCTTAGACATTTATTCATTTAGTTAGTTAGTTAGTTAGTTAGTTAGATTCAGCATTAGATAAAAAAGAAAATAATAATAATAATAATAATAATAATAAGACTTGACTCCTCGGTGAAGTGTTGTATTATTATTATTATTATTATTACTTTATAATACTTTTTTAATTTCACTAACCTGGAGTCTGTGCTCACTGATTAGAGTGACAGCTCTGTTCTCTCTCTTTCTGTTCTCCTCTACGCTCTCTCTGTCTCTCTCACTCTTTCTTTTGAGCTCCACTCCTCATACATCCTCTCCACCTCTCTTATCTCCAGAACTCTGGTCACAAGGACTGTGATGTCCAGTATGCGGAACTGGATACTGCAGCATTGGCTTCCTCTCCCAGTCCACGAAGCTCTGTGCACACTGGCGGTGACCTTGTCGAGTACGCAACCATCCAGCCTATCTCACACTAACGCATGCCATTGTAGGCCTTTCCCCCTATGACTCTGGCCTCAAGGTACACAGACTGATGCACTCCTATGTTTCTTTTCCTCTGTTTGTCCCTCACTCTCTCTCACTGAGCACTGAATTCCCTCTGTGTTTCCTGTTTGTGTCTTCTTTCTTCTGTTGTTTGCTTTTGCCTTTATCTATGTATCTATCTGCTGTCCAAGGCTGCCCTCTAAATTGGATACACATTTTGTTATTGTTTAATAAAAAAATCACAGTTAATAATAAGTTACCCAGAAATAAGCTACAATATATA
>NW_015560483.1:0-488 GCF_001515605.1 Sinocyclocheilus anshuiensis | reverse complement strand
ATCTTACTGTATGACAACTTTTTGACTCATTTGGTTCAGTTTTTATTTCTCCTGAATAATTGAGGTTTTGCCAGTGTCTGGTTAAACCACCAGCACGCATACCCATCATATCTAACAATTGAACCCAAATCAAACTGAAAAGACACTGAAGAAGTTTGAGAATAAAGAGCACATGATTTTCCTGTGGCAGGAGCAGCAGCGGCTCTCTGGAGGATTGTTGTTCGAGGCGCTGCTGTGTTTCTGTGAGCTCGAGTGAGCGACAAACGAGCGTCTCACAGGAAACGTGTCTTATCAAAACACATCCCCTTTACTCTGGAGCATTTCTGGTAAACACACGCATATCTGCGCAGCGCTGCATAAATACACACCTTCGTGAGACGCTGTGTGACACTGACGTGTTTTTATGTTCGTGACAATAGGGGGGAAACGATGGTTAAGACAGACACACACGCACACACACACGCGCACACACACGCACACACTCAACA
>NW_015560482.1:0-907 GCF_001515605.1 Sinocyclocheilus anshuiensis | reverse complement strand
AAAGTGTTTATTGTCATATGCACAGTGAGGAAAACAAGTTTCCCTTTGAAATGAAATTCTTTCTTTGCTGTCCACAGTGAATGCCAAGACAAGTGCAAAACTATGTAAAAATCACACACACACATGCATACAAACACACAGACATAATAAAATAACACTATGCTGCAGAAGTAGGAATATAGACTATGTAAATATAAAAATATAGACTATGTACATCTATTTATGCGAATGTGCAATATTGACTTATGTGCAAAACAATAGTACAGTAACGTTTGCAAATTGAGTGCAACTACATGATAATGATGTCAGCAGTAACATTAGCAATGTGCAAATTGAAAAGAAGCTACTTGATAAAAAATAGCAACAGTAACATTAACAAATGTGCAAACTGAGTGTATTATTATTATAAGTAATAGTAGTAGTAGCAGGTCATCTTATGAAAGGATTTACATTATATTAGGTATGTCACGTTATATATTATTTTTATGTATTTACATTAAACATTATAAGCCTATAAATTATATTGATATGCAATTATGTATTATTAATATTATTATCAGTAGTGGCTCCTGACCGTAAATTTAGGTGGGGCAGATTCTGGATCGTAGCAGTAATATATGAAAAACGTTTTGTAAACTTTTTATTCTAATCTGAACACATGTGGACAAAATTGTGGCAGAGATGTCCTTGCGTTATCCTGTGGGTGCACGCGCTGATGCTGATTGACAGGCTCGGAGAACACGCATAAAACGCTGTATTATAATTGCTTTAATATAGCATTTATCACCTCCAAATGTTGATTTAGAATATTACAAGTTGGAGCAATTCGGGTGAGGAAAGACGATCATATGTCTATTCTCAAAATAATAATAAAACAAACACAATATAACCATATAAAGGCTATTCA
>NW_015560481.1:0-849 GCF_001515605.1 Sinocyclocheilus anshuiensis | reverse complement strand
TTTTTATATTTTCATTTTAGTTTACGGTGTATGTCTTTTAAAAATTTTTATTATTTGTTTATTCATTTTTTTTTATATTTCTATTTTTTTTCAGTTTTAGTAATTTTAGTACTTGTAACAAAAACATACTGAATACTATCTGAAATAAGATGAAGTGCTAAAATTACTAAAACTAAAAATTATTTTTTGTTTTTTGAAATAAAGCTGAAATACAAAATATAAAAATTAGATGATAAAAACTTACTGAGTACTATCTGAAATTGATAAGTTTACAATGAAGTACTTAAATTACTAAAACTATTAAAAATTATTTTTGTTTATTGAAATAAAGCTGAAACAGAATAAAATATAAAAATTCGATGAAGAACTCTTAAAAACTTACTGAATATTAACTGAAATAAATGTAAGTTGAAGTACTAAAATTATTAAAGCTAAAACTATTAAAAATGTTGTTTATTTTGTTTATGGAAATAAATAAAATATTAGATGAGAAGCTCTAAAAACTTACTAAATATGAACTGAAATAAGTTTAAGTTGAATTAGTAAAATTACTAAAACTATTAAAAAATTGTTTATAGAAACTGAAATAAAGATGAAATACAATAAAATAAACGTACTGAATACTAGCTGAAATACGTTTGAGTTCTTCATCTAATATTTATATTTTACTGTATTTCAGCTTTTTTAAAGGTAATTACAATTTTTAATAGTTTTAGTTTTAATTAACAACAACAACACAGATACAGATGATTTCATTTCTATAAAGTGAATCACTAGGCATAACATTTAAATAAGTAAAAAATGAAATAAATAAAAGTTAATTTTTATACAGTTAGGTTATAAAAATAT
>NW_015560480.1:0-581 GCF_001515605.1 Sinocyclocheilus anshuiensis | reverse complement strand
TTGCTAAATAATGCACCCACTTATTTATGAGTTCTCAGCAGATGGGAAGAGGGAAGAACAAGTGTCTAGAAAGTTGGAAATGAACCTCTGTAGATCCATTGAAGTTTTATTACAGATTTATGAGTATTTCTGTGTAACGAGTTGATTATATGTAGGGTTAAGGATCTAAATGATTCAAAACCAGTGCCTTTATTTTTTAAACAGAAATTACTCAAAGCAAAAAGTTTTCGTGATTTTCAGGTTCATTAACAGTTCTTGAACATCTGCATTATTCAGAAAGAAAATGTTCTAAAATATTGTCAGTATCTCCTGTACCACTCTTAAATCACAGCATAAGTATGCTTTACTTTTCAGCTTGCAGTCTGAATGAAAAGTGATGAGACCATTATTACTTATATCATGTCCACCTCAAAATGAACTGAGAAACATTCTGTCATTTACATTTCTAAACCTGTATGATTTATTTCTGAGGAACAAAAAAGAAGATATTGTGAAAAATGCTTTGTTTTCTTCTCCATAAAGTGAAAGTCAGCAGTGTCCACACCCACTGAAACTAGGGCTGCACGATATATCGTTTCAGC
>NW_015560479.1:0-492 GCF_001515605.1 Sinocyclocheilus anshuiensis | reverse complement strand
AATTAATGAAGGGTGCAGAACTTAATCAACATATAAAACATATGATGCATGATGAGTCTCATAGGGATAGGAGAGAGAGGGGTGCCACTATGATAACATACAGACAGCACTCCTGGGCTCTCCTGCACTCACTCAGGTGTGCTGGGAAAATAACTTAAGCCAATAAATCCAATCCGGCCATGGCACCTGCACAGTCTGTGTGTAATGATCTGTGGAATAGTCTGCAGTACACAGTCGCTATCACACACAGCTCATACATAAACAGCTGCTATCATATTCATACATTAAAGAGGCCACTAATGGATTTTTACATGGTCTTGCAAACACATACATACCAAGTCAACGTTTTACACATGAAAAACATACAGAAAATCAGGAGCGTATAAACCATTATAACTGGGGTGGACACGTCCTTCCAACTTCCAGCAATTTACACCCACTTTATTGAATTTTTAAAGGGGTCATATGCGATTTCAAGTTTTCCTTTCTCTT
>NW_015560478.1:0-543 GCF_001515605.1 Sinocyclocheilus anshuiensis | reverse complement strand
CCGAAAGCTCTCTCTCCTGCTCTGAGGTGCTGATGACGGTCCGGGTCGCTGCTGAGAAACCTCCCAATGCTCAAATAAATGAAAATCTACTGAACTGCTCGTGTCTTATCGTTTTTCTGAGTTTGTGTGTTTGTGGAGAAATAATACTCTGCCAGAGGATCCCTGTTAAGAATGAAATCTGAGATCTTCACTGCGGACTCATTGCTCTCATTAACAAAAGAGAGAAACTGAGGGGTCATGATTGTGACACAGGTCAGATTGAGTTGCCAAAGAAAAGCTCATTCAATATCTAAAGCCTACAATGACAGATAAGTGAAAGAGGCACGTTTGAAAATATGGCTATTTATTCAAATAGGAATTTGTTGAATTGCTGGAACTAGTGTTTTATCTAAGGTAAGGTCAAGCAAATTTCCAAGATGGAGCAGATAAATGTTCCTGTCCGTGCGCAAATGTAGTGTGTACATGCATCACATTTCCATACATAAAATATGTTGTCATATGTAAAAACATGTATGAAACCTATTAGAAATTTGAACAATGTTC
>NW_015560477.1:0-1486 GCF_001515605.1 Sinocyclocheilus anshuiensis | reverse complement strand
TATATATATACATATATATAAATACATACATACAGTATATTGTAACATTTTGCCTGTATTTTATAAGGCTGTTTGTAGAATTATTAAGATTTAAAATAAAAAGACTTATAAAACGTATACGTTTTTAGTCTTTTTATAAATGATAGTCATTTTTTGTCTATTTGTAGGATTATTCATATTTTTGCACCGTGATATTTTCATGACAAATATGAAATATCCATATGCTCAGTGAATGTGATGAGAATTCACAGTAGTTAGTTTTCATTCCTTAATGATTCTTTTATTACTTTTGAGGAAACAACGTAGCTAAACAAAAATGTTTTAGCTAAAAAATAATATTTTTGTTGGTAAGATTTTTCACTTTTCCAATTCAATTTATTCAAGTAAAAAAAAAAAATCTGTTCAATCACAATTCATTAAAAGAATCCGTTCATAAGAATCATTTGAATTAGACTATACTAATTCATGCTTGCTTTATTTATTTATTTTATTTTTATTAATTTTTTTTTTTCCCGCAGACAATAAGTCAGAGCATTGCAATAGAATGATTACATTTGAGTTATTTAAATTTAGACATTAATTCAGTTCCAGTTTTTATTTTTTTAGGTTTGTTCTGAAAATGATTCCTACTGTATATCTAATATCCTGTATATACTGTACTTGTGCTTTGGTTTTGTAAGGAAATGACTGGATAAACAGAGTCATGTGTCTGTCGGTCTGTTTTGTTTGAGTTTTGCTTTGGTAACCGGTTGGTTTGTTTGGTCATGATGATCAATAGTGACTGAGAATACAGCAGCTGTTAGAGGTGTATCAGTATGTGTGTTACCCACAATCCTCAGCCAAAACCTCTTGTTCTGTCCAACCTTTTGTCAGTCTGTTAGTTTTGACCAGGAGTCACAGTATAGGCCGTTTTATTGTGCTCTTTGTTTAGCATGGTTTCTATGTCTCCCGTGTCACACTGGGGAAAATGTGCCTCCTCATAACGACGTTAAACATGACGGATCCTCTGATTGGCTGTGATCGTGTCGAGTAGCATTTTCACTTTCAGTTTCAACAAACACCAGTGCAACTAATGCAGTGAACAATGAGCACAATCTGTATGTTTTAGTCATGCTACAATGCACGATGGGAAACGGCGCATACACTACCAAAGTAGGATATATATGGATATATCTTGCTCATCATGTTTAAAAAAGTTTGTTTGTTTTTTTACTTCTGTTTAAATGCTTGAAAGTATTTATGCAGACTAATATACATTTTATTTTCATTTTATTATATATTATTAATTATATATTTTTTTTATATATAATTGTGTGTGCAATAAATTGTGTAATAAATAATTATAATTTTAAATAATTATTATATAAAATATAAAATACATATAAATAGAATAGAAATAATAATATATCAATAATATTAATATTAATAATATCATGATAATAAATAGAAACTATTTAAAATAGAAACTATCTAAAATAATTATTAT
>NW_015560476.1:0-552 GCF_001515605.1 Sinocyclocheilus anshuiensis | reverse complement strand
GCATTGCACGCACAGGCATTGCTAGAGACCGTCCTGAATTGGGGGCCTCGTGACCCCAGCGATTAAACGTGGCTATGTTAAGAATAGAATACTAGCTTACTAACTACCAAATTCTGCATATTATATACTTTATACTGTCAGTATGTAGTATGTATGCAAATTTTCATTATGCTAGGTTGTTGTGAGCCAGTCAGTTGAGATGCAAATGACATATGACGTGTTTGCAATCATATAGTAGGCCTATACAGTATGCTCTGTTGTATTCAGCATGAGCTCATTTTCCACTGATGGCCTTAAGAGTGTGTGCGTGTTTCTCTTCTGCAAGCAGCGGAAAATAAATCACAAATTATAATTTATAATAAATATTACAAAAAGTATGTGAAATGTTAAACTTTAAATGTTTCCAAAAAGTATGCTACATGACTCATATTGCAAGTTTAATGCAGTGAATAACATCCAATACCCTGAAAATAACATTTATTTTGAATATTTAAAAAATGTTTTTTCATTTTAATCCAATTTTTGCGTAAAACTGTCATAACATTTGGCACA